>NC_068307.1:13426979-13730000 GCF_025860055.1 Xyrauchen texanus
CAGAAAGTTTTAGATCGAGTTTTAGAGAAGCCATAATGGTAAATTATTGTGTTTGTGCTGGTTGCACGAATTCCAGCCTGTCAGGACATCGTGTCCATCATTTTCCTTCTAGGAAAAACAAGGCTTTTCGGTCTTGGGTGCGTTTTGTGCAGGTGAAGAGAGCAGACTTCACTGCCGCGTCTGTTACCACACACTCGGTCGTTTGTGGCGCACATTTCACTCCGGAGAATTATTGACCTGGAGATTTGTTGGAGTCTCGGATGGGATTTCGGAGTAAGGACCACGTGAGGCTGATTACTGATGCTGTTCCCTCGGTGCACTCGATGGAATCAAGTCCACCGTCAAAGTTTACACCGGATTTTGGCGCGGGCGGGACTGGAGGACCAAGTGCTAACGTTAGCAGACATTCTGTGCAACGAAAACGAGTAAGTAGCAGAGTAAGTCTTACTTTTAATTATTTTAACTCTTAATTTGTGTAATTTCGTACTAATAATAGTATAATATTTTTATATAATATATTTTTTATAATATTAAATATTTAATATTTATTTAGTATAATAATACAGAGAGAGGGAGAGAGACTGAGCTTTAGGACAGGTTGTCGTAACGTAATTGTCTGCCTTCTGAAATGAATTTAGTAGTTTGCACAATGCCATCATAGGCATGTTCGTCCACACCGGAGAACTCGGTTTCTTCATTCGCATCCATTGTAACCTGAGCTTGAGCTTGACCAGACTCCCTCGGCCATCGTCACTTATTAGTGGTATTAGTGGTTAGTGCTTTATAGACGCAGAAGTTATTTTATCACAATTTATCTCAAAATATCGTTAATGGCTAAATATATATTACTCCAGTTCAGAATATCTAGTTGTTTTATCATCAACATACACTATGCTATATAGGGGTGTCCAACCTGCATGTTGCTCTTTAATGGGACCTCTTACGACAGCAGAACTTCACAGCTGCACACTGTCACTCGAGTCGTGTTCAACACTGCAGCAGCAAGTGCGCAAAACAAACATTCTTCACTCCACAAAATGCCTTCGTTTTACACCAAGACAAGGCTATATTTCAAGATTAAAATTGCAGCTCCAACTTAAGAAAACACGGTGAGGTAAGTTTTTGATAATGTGGGCTTATCTGTGTCATGGTGATACTCACTCACATTTTCAATGTGAATCTGTAACTATGGGCTCTTATGACCTCAGTTTCAAAGTTTGCATTTTTATATCAGTGCTGCGAGTGTATTAATCCTTTAAATATGTGTGTTAATTGCAAATATTTTGCCCTGCCGATCACGATTGTGAGCATTTCTGCATGTGCAAGGTTGGCACAGCGTTTGACAGATGTAGGCATGTTTTGTCTTAAGAACAACATGCTTCCAAACACAGAGATAAGGTGAAATTTACCCTTAGTGTACAGAACCAATTATCTAAATTCTTTCATCACTGAAAATGCTGGACCATCACTGAACTAAATTCACACAGGACGTAAAAAGCTGTGAAATAATGACAGAAGGCATGAATAAAGCATGATCTTGCTTCAGTGTATAATTAAACATTATAAACTCAGCAAAAAAGAAACGTCCCTTTTTGAGGACAATGTATTTTGAAGATAACTTTGTAAAAATCCAAATAACTTTACAGATTTTATAAATAACTTTTACAAAATGTAAACTGGTTGGTTTGAGCAATGGAGGAGTCAGGAGACAGTGAAGCAGGTTTTGAGGTCAGTACTTTAATTGGCACTTTTCTGTACATCTGACGGTAACCACCGTTAGGGTTAATTATAACCCAGGTGACAAGCCTTACCGCTCTCTCTCTCTCCCGCAGACCGAAACACGACCATGCCACACAAGGGTTTTAAACAATGTTTTCCATGCTTGTTCAATGAAACATAAACAATGAATGAACATGCACCTGTGGAACAGTCATTAAGACACTAACAGCTTACAGACGGTTTTGACGTCACAGTTATAAAAACTTAAGACACTAACTAGACCTTTCTACTGACTCTGAAAAACACCAAAAGAAAGCTACCTAGGGTCCCTGCTCATCTGTGTGAACGTGCCTTAGGTATGCTGCATAGAGGCATGAGGACTGCAAATGTGGCCAGGGCAATACATTTAAATGCCCGTACTATGAGACCCCTAAGAGAGTGCTACAGGGAGACAGGAATGACAGCTGATCATACTCAGAGTGGCAGACCACATGTAACAACACCTGCACAGGATCGGTACATCCGAATATCACACCTGTGGGACAGGTACAGGATGGCAACTACAACTGCCCAAGTTACACCAGGAACGCACAATCCCTCCATCAATGCTCTGACTGTCTGCAATAGGCTGAGAGATGCTGGACTGAGAGCTTGTAGGCCTGTTGTAAGGCAGGTTACCTTACCAGACATCACTGGCAACAACGTTGCCTATGGGCACAAACCCACCTTCGCTAGACCAGACAGGACTGGCAAAAAGTGCTCTTCACTGACGAGTCATGGTTTTGTCTGACATGGGGTGATGGTCGAACTCGTGTTTATCGTCGAAGAAATGAGCATTCCCTCGAGGCCTGTACTCTGGAGAGGGATCAATTGAGGGTCCTTTATAATCTGGGACGGTGTGTCACAGCATCATCGGACTGAGCTTGTTGTCATTGCAGGCAATCTCATCGCTGTGCATTACAGAGAAGACATCCTCCTCTCTCATGTGATACCGTTCCTGCAGGCTCATCCTGACATGACCCTCCAGCATGACAATGCCACCAGCCATACTGCTCGTTCTGTGCATGATTTCCTGCAAGACAGGTAAGTCAGTGTTCTGCCATGGCCAGTGAAAAGCCAGGATCTCAATCCCATTTAGCACATCTGGGACCTGTTGGATCAGAGGGTGAAGGCTAGTGCCATTCCCCCCAGAAATGTCTCGCAAGTGCCTTGGTGGAAGAATGGGGGTAATATCTTACGGCTAAAACTGGCAAATCTGGTGCAGTCCATGAGAAGGAGATGCACTGCAGTACTGCATCTCCAGACTCATCGCTTTCACACCGGATGCATTCTTCTATCACATCCTGGAGCGAAAATATTGTTTTCCTGGTCCGTTTCACCATATTTCAATCTCCAAAAGTGTAAACAGTTCCAAAATTACACTATTCAGCTTTTACAAGCAAGTAAACATTACACACACACTTTTTAGAAACATTCTTGAAACTTCCCACTAAAGCTGCATATCACTGTTTTCAGAATTTCATTGGCTATATGATGTGCCAGTCATCCTCACACTTGGCTGTAACTGGCTTGATCTTTACACAAAGGAATGGGGGGAGGCACTTACATTCGACACAGACTGTGGTTGGCTATTGAAGGCTATGGACAGGACATGGAAGCTCCTATTGGGTCAAATTAGGTGTCAATCGAAAGGTCAGAGTGCAGCATCCATTTTGATACCGGATATAGGAAATGTTTACATCTAAACTGAAGTTATGACAGAGAAAATGTGAAAGATTAGGCACAGCTGCCGGGTACTTTGAAATGATGCAACAAGAGTGCGTGGGTATTTATTGATGTAATAATGTGATTTGGACTAAACATTTTACTTGATTTGATCGTTTGGACATTTGACAATGTAACAACACCGTTTTTGTAGGGAAGTTATGGATCAGTGGACTACTATGAGGCTTCATAGGTGAGTTGCCTAAATTTTGTTATTGTTTGTTTATATGTTGGTCGTCTGACAGATTGTACCTGCTGTTGTGATTGTATCTTAAAATGGTTTATATCAATAGAAAATCAAGAAATTTAGCTTTCCAAAGATATGTGGCATGTGTACCAATGTACACACAGCAGTTGTGCAGATCGCATAGTTTTATTTTTAACATTTACAGGACTGCCCGAGGGCTGTGGAATGAAAACTATTAAATTATATCATCATTTCCACACCCTCATGTTCTTCCAACCCCATGAAACTTGTATTTTCTGTATTTTGTGGAAGTTGTTAGACAGATTGTTAGGAGTGACAGTCTCAGCCACAATTCCACACGCAGTGAAAATAAATTATGATTAAGATTAGCATTCTGTCTAACATCTCCGTATAGGAATCATTTTTCCAAAATTGAAAATTATTGCATGTTCCATGTGGGGGTTGGTCTCCGCCAAGGCTGCGCTTTGTCACCAATCCTGTTTGTGATATTCATGGACAGGATATCGAGGCGTAGTCGGGGTGGGGAGGGTGTGCGGTTCGGTGGGCTGGGGATCTCATCGCTGATTTTTGCAGATGATGTTGTCTTCATGTCATCATCGTTCCATGACCTTCAGCTCTCACTGGATCGCTTGGCAGTCGAGTGTGAAGCGGCTTGGATGAGGATTGGCACCTCTAAATCTGAGGCCATGGTTCTCAGCAGGAAACCGATGGAGTGCGTACTCCAGGTAGGGAAGGAGTTATTGCCCCAAGTGAAGGAGTTCAAGTACCTCGGGGTCTTGTTCCTGAGTGAGGGGACAATGGAGCGGGAGGTTGGACGGAGAATCGGGGCAGCAGGGGCGGTATTGCACTTGCTCTATTGCACCGTTGTCACGAAAAGAGAGCTGAGCCGGAAGGCAAAGCTCTCGATCTACCGGTCAATTTTTGTTCCTACCCTCACCTATGGTCATGAAGGCTGGGTCATGACCGAAAGAACTAGGTTGCGAGTACAAGCAGCCGAAATGGGCTTCCTCAGAAGGGTGGCGGAATGATGTGAGGGTGAGGAGCTCAGTCATCCGTGAGGAGCTCGGAGTATAGCCGCTGCTCCTTTGCATCAAAAGGAGTCAGTTGAGGTGGTTTGGGCATCTGGTAAGGATGCCCCCTGACTGCCTCCCTAGGGAGGTGTTTCAGGCACGTCCAGCTGGGAGGAGGCCTCGGGGAAGACCTAGGATTAGGTGGGAGATTACATCTCCACACTAGCCTTGGAGCGCCTCGGGGTCCCCCAGTCAGAGCTGGTTAATGTGGCTCGGGATAGAGAAGTTTGGAGACCCCTGCTGGAGATGCTGCCCCCGTGACCCTACTTCGTATAAGTGGTTGAAGATGGATGGATGGATGGATGAAAATTCTTGAATCATTTATTTTCTCTCATGCCATCCCAGATGTGTTTTTCTTCTTCTTCTGCTGAACACAAAGATTTTTAAAAGAATATCTTAGCTCTTTTAGTTTATACTATAATGCAAGCTAATGGGTACCAAAACTTTGATGCTCAGAAAGCACATAAAGGCACCATTAAAGGAATTCAAATGACACAATTCCTCTTCAGAAGGAATATAAGTGTGGGTGAGAAGGAGATCAATATTTAAATCCTTTTATGTTCTTCTTATCCTCATGTTTTTGGTGATTCAATTATTTGTGCATATCGCCACCTACTAGGCAGGGAGGAGAATTAATAGTAAAAAAAAAAATACTTTATATATTATAAAGTTATACATATATTTATCTGTTTCACACCCACACCTATCATATTGCTTCTGAAAGTCAGTGCAGTGGTATGAATTACTTTTATGCTGTCTCTATGTGCGTTTTGGAGCTTCAAAGTTCTGGTCAACATTCACTTCCATTATATGGACCAACAGAGCCGAGGTATTCTTCTAAAAATCTTCATTTGTGTTCTGCAGAAGACAGAAAGTCATAAACATCTGGGATGGCATGAGGGTGAGAAAATTAGAGCTTTTAAATTTGTTGGTGATCTATCCTTTTAATTTGATGCATGAAAGAAATAAGTCATATGGGTTAGGAACAACATGGCGGTGAATGATGACAATTTCCATTATTAACACTAACATTAATAGTATTATTATTATTAATAATAATCATTCTGTAATACACGTTAAATCATGTACTGGAATATAAGAGAGTAAACATTCATTATGTTAAATGTGAAAATAACTAGTTACTCACTACGTTTTATTGGATACTTTCTGTACGATTTAGTAATATTAAAAAGATGTGTAAGTTAACATTACTTAATACATTAGCTAATGTTAACTAACAATTTACAACAACCTTCTACAGAATGTATTAATCTCGGTTAATGTTCATTTATAGATTAGGGTAATATACTGCATATTAAATGTGAACAAACAATGAACAGCACCTGTTTACAGTGTTTATTCATGTTAGGCCTATAATAATATATAGTGTATATGCTACTAACACATTTCTCAACATTGGAAGTTATATGATAACATGAATTGTATAGGAAAAATGTTGGAGGGATATCGAAAGAATTGCCACTCACCTATGTTCCTAGGGGATATTTTACTGTGTGTGTGTGTGTGTGTGTGTGTGTGTGTGTGTGTGTGTGTGTGTGTGTGTGTGTGTGTGTGTGAAACGTTTGATTATCATCAATTAATGCGTTACTAATGTTTGATGACTCTTAATTAATTATGAATAATGATAATAAAGTATTTATTATGCATATTTGTGAACCTTATTGTAAAGTGGAAACCATTTGATCATCAATTAATGATTTACTGATGTCTTTTGACTCTTAATTATAAATAATGATAATGAATAATTTTTTATGCATATTTATGAACCTTACTGTAAAGTGGAAACCATCTGAACATCAATTAATGCATTACTAATGTTTGTTGACTCCTAATTAATGCTAATAATTTATCATTATCAGGATTGGCTCAAGATGGCACAGAGTATGGCTGCTGCGTTGTGAGCTCCGACCCAATGTTGCAGTTTTTTTGTTTGTTTCGTCAACAATTCGTATGTTTTTTGTCTTGGATGTTGTCTGCCTTATTGTCTACTATAGACAAACATTTTTGGACATTGGTTCTGCAATAGCACACCGAAAACCAGACTTTAAATACCTCAATGCCGACCCAACACACGAGGGGACCAGGTTTTGGACCATTGCTACTCTCCCTTCCGGGATGGCTACAAATCCCTCCCCCGTCCACCATTTGGCAAATAGGACCACTTGCTTACAGGCAGAAACTGAAACAGGAAGCACCCACCCTCAGAACGATCCAGTGCAGGTTGGAGCAATCAGATTCTATGCTACAAGACTAGAAAGACTGGGAGATGTTCCGGTCTGCCTCTGATGACGACATCGAGGTCTATGCTGATAGTGTAACTTGATTCATCAGGATGTGCATAGAGGATGTCGTACCGACCAAATAAATATGGATCTACCCTAACCAGAAACCATGTATTAAAAGCGATGTTTGTGCTGAACTTAATGTGCGGACCTCCGCTTTTAATTCTGGGAATGTGGAGGAGAATAAACAATCCAGTTATGCCCTCCGCAAAACTATCAGAATAGCCAAACGCCAGTAAAGGGACAAGATTTAAGGACAGTTATACACCACCGACTCTAGAAGCATGTGGCAGGGAATTAATACAATCATGGTGTTCAAAGGGAATAAAAAATCTGCCGTGAACACCACTGCCTCTCTCCCAGATGAGCTAAATACTTGTTATGCTCATTTCAAGGAAAATAACACCGTCCTTGCGGAGAGAGCTCTCTCCTACAGAGGTTAGTCAGTTCCTTCCGACGGGTGAATATCCATAAAGCCACGAGTCTAGAGCATGAGAGAACCAACTGGCTGGTGTTTTTCCGGATATTTTCAATCTTTCCCTCACCTTGTCTGTAGTCCCCACATGCTTTAAAATGTCCACCATTGTAATGTACCAAAGCAAAAAAATCACTTGCTTAAATGACTGGAGTCCTGTTGCTCTGTCCCCCATCATTATCAAATGCTTTGAGAGACTAATCAGAGATTACATCTGCTCTGTGATACCCGCCTCACTGGACTCACTGAAGTTTGCATACTGCAACAACCGCTCCACTGATGATTCCATTGCATTTACACTACACTCTGCTCTCTCCCACCTAGAAAAATAGGAACACGTATGTGAGAATGCTGTTTGTAACATCTCCTCATCAATGACCCTCTACACTGGAGCCCTGCAGGGCTGTGTTCTCAGCCCACTCCTGTATTTCCTTTACACACATGACTTTTTGGCAACACATAGCTCCAATGCCATCATTTTTGCTGATGATACGACGGTGGTAGGTCTGATCACTGACAATGATGAAACAACCTACAGAGAGGAGGTGCACACCTTGACACAGTGGTGTCAGGAGCACAACCTCTCCCTCAAAGTCAGCAAGACCAAAGAGCTTGTGGTGGACTTCAGGAGAAAAGACAGAGAACACAGCCCCATCACCATCAATGGAGCACCTCCACACTGAGGCCATTTTGAAGAATGCTCACCAGCGCCTCTTATTCCTGAGATGGCTGAGGAAGTCTGGAATGAACCACCAGATCCTCACACGGTTCTACACCAGCACTGCAGAGAGCATTCTGACTGGCTGAATCACTGCCTGGTAAGGCAACAGCACCGCCCTCAAACTGCAAAGCCCTGCAAAGGATGGTGCGAACTGCCAGACATATCATCGGAGGTGAGCCTCCCTCCCTCCAGGACATCTATACCAGGTGGTGAGTGAAAAAAGCTCAGCGGATCATCAGAGACTCCAGCCACCCGAGCCATGTGCTGCTCTCACTGCTACCATCAGGCCCCGCACCAGCCGACTTCACGACAGCTTCTTCCCCCAAGCAATCAGACTTTTGAACTCTTGATCGATCACAATACATATACAGGTGAAACTCGATAAATTAGAATATCGTGCAAAAGTTCATTAATTTCAGTAATTCAACTTAAAAGGTGAAACTAATATATTATATAGACTCATTACAAGCAAAGTAAGATATTTCAAGCCTTTATTTGATATAATTTTGATGATTATGGCTTACAGCTTATGAAAACCCCAAATTCAGAATCTCAGAAAATTAGAATATTACATGAAATCAATAAAAAAGGATTTTAAATACAGAAATGTCGGCCCTCTGAAAATTATAATCATGCATATGTACTCAGTACTTGGTTTGGGCCCCTTTTGCATTAATTACTGCCTCAATGCGGCGTGGCATGGATGCTATCAGCCTGTGGCACTGCTGAGGTGTTATGGAAGACCAAGATGCTTCAATAGCGGCCTTCAGCTCTTCTGCATTGTTTGGTCTCATGTCTCTCATCTTTCTCTTGGCAATGCCCCATAGATTCTCTATGGGGTTCAGGTCAGGCGAGTTTGCTGGCCAATCAAGCACAGTAATACCATGGTCATTTAACCAGGTTTTGGTACTTTTGGCAGTGTGGGCAGGTGCCAAGTCCTGCTGGAAAATGAAGTCAGCATCTCCATAAAGCTTGTCTGCTGAAGGAAGCATGAAGTGCTCTAAAATGTCCCGGTAGACGGCTGCGTTGACTCTGGACTTAATAAAGCACAGTGGACCAACACCAGCCGATGACATGGCTCCCCAAACCAACACAGACTGTGGAAACTTCACACTGGACTTCAAGCATCTTGTATTATGTGCCTCTCCATTCTTCCTCCAGACTCTGGGACCTTGGTTTCCAAATGAGATGCAAAATTTGCTCTCATCAGAAAAGAGGACTTTGGACCACTGAGCAACAGACCAGTTCTTTTTTTCTTTAGCCCAGGTAAGACGTTTGACATTTGAAGCCCATGTCCAGGACCCGTCTGTGTGTGGTGGCTCTTGATGCAGTAACTCCAGCCTCAGTCCACTCCTTGTGAAGCTCCCCACACATTTGAATGGCCTTTTCCTGACAATCCTCTCCAGGCTACGGTCATCCCTGCTGCTTGTGCACCTTTTTCTTCCACACTTTTCCCTTCCACTTAACTTTCTATTAATGTGCTTTGATACAGCACTTTGAGAACATCCAACTTCTTTTGCAATTACCTTTTGAGGCTTTCCCTCATTGTGGAGGGTGTCAATGATGGTTTTCTGCACAACTGTCAGGTCAGCAGTCTTCCCCATGATTGTGAATTCAACTGAACCAGACTGAGAGACCATTTAAAGGCTCAGGAACCCTTTGCAGGTGTTTAGCTGATTAGAGTGTGACACTTTGAGCCTACAATACTGAACCTTTTCACAATATCCTAATTTTCTGAGATTCTGAATTTGGGGTTTTCATAAGCTGTAAGCCATAATCATCAAAATTATATCAAATAAAGGCTTGAAATATCTTACTTTGCTTGTAATGAGTCTATATAATATATTCGTTTCACCTTTTAAGTTGAATTACTGAAATTAATGAACTTCTGCACGATATTCTAATTTTTCGAGTTTCACCTGTATCAGAACCGCACATTATTAGCTTCAGACTGGACTCACATTTTATACTTCTCTCACTGGCAACTGACTATTAACCAACAGATGAATGTCAACACAACATTTCATATTCATTTCCACTGATTACATGGAAACAGTCTTCTTATTTTGTGTATACTGTATATTGTATATTATTATTATTATACAATAATTATACAATAATACAATAATTGTATTTGTATAAATCCTTCTTATTTTGTGTTACTGTATATTGAATATTATTAGGTGTACATTGTGTTGTGTAACAGTTATGTGTATATCAGATGTTCATTGTCATTGTCACACTGTTATGTTGTTTGGAACTGCACCCAAGATTTTCACCCACGATTGCATTTGTGTATATGGTTGAGTGACAATAAAGGGATTTGATTTGATAAATAATGATAATAAAGTATTTACTGTGCATAATTGTGAACCTTATTGTAATGTGTAACATATTTCAACATTACATATGTGTTACTAATGTTTGTAGGCTCTTTACTAAAATTATTTTATGGCTCTTTAGATCATGGCACTTATTCCTCAGCCTGGACTGACGCTAACACACATGACCTTGCAGCAAATATACAACTAAGAAAGTTGCCAGAGTATTTTGGCATGAACTAGTGCTTTAAATATCCTGCCATTGTCAATGGGTTTAGTCAATTAGGATTCAGTGACATATAATGACTTCTAATTTGTCAGTGTGATTTGAAAGCATTGAAAATGAATTCATTTTACCATTCAAATGGTAATTACACAGTTATTTATAGAGTACAATAGTGCTCCTCTTCATGCTGCCTGAAAGACAAAGGATTCCTGTGACACACACACACACACACACACACACACACACACACACACACACACACACACACACACAAACATGTATGCTGGTGCAGCTATCCTTATGAGGACTCTCTATAGACATAATAATTTGTATACTGTATGAACTGTAGACCCTACCCCCTAACCCTGCCACACACACACATGTGTAGAGACACACATAGGGCTAAAAGATAACCTTAGTCTTCAAGATTAATGAATAAAGTTTCATAAATGCATGAAGAGCAATTCTGCTTACCTATTTGTCTTCACAATATTGATAAATATGAAGTCTGCAACTAAGCCTCCAGTTATCCCGAAATTGTCTGTTATGAAGCAAAGATGAGGCTTATCGGCAGAGATAAAAATGGTAGAAGGTTCTAGAACTAACAGGACTTCAATTTGTCATGGGTGAGATCTCTCTTGATGACTCAAAGTGTTCTACTATAGCTCCTGCCTGCCCTTGTTAGAAAATGCCAGAGGCAGGACCCAAACGCATAGTTGAAAATAAACAGGGAATTTATTAATACAATTTTTTTAAATAAACTACCACAAGGGGGAAAACAAACATAAACTACCCCAAATGGGAAAAAGGTAATCCAGGCTGAGGTAGGGAAAACAGGACACCAGGACCATCTGGCCAAAACAGAAACCAGGTAGGGGAAACAGGACCGACAGGGAAGACTGAACACACAAGCAAGACCGACTGGAAACACTAGCACACAAGACTGGAAACAAGATGAACTGGCACTGGACAGCAAAAATGAGGAGACTAATAAATAGTTTTAGAGACTAAAACACCCGAATGGCATGAGCGCACATCGCCAAGACAATAAGGCAATATACGCCCATGCCAACTGACAAACAAGATGAGAAAATGTGTAGCAATGCCAAACAAGCCAACACCATGCATTCTCACACCAAACTTTAGTGTACATCGTGAGTGAAACACTTGCCGGACACTTGTGCTCCATGTCTGTCTGTTATTGACCTGGGTGCATCGCCCTTCTGTCATCTCTGCAGCATATCAAGTCATGTTCGTGCCAAAACTTTGTCTGACGCATCACGCACCCGTGTTCGTGAGAGACAGACAAACTATTGACGTGAGTGCATGATGCCAAGATGAACTAAGTGCAATTCACCTACATCAATAACAGACAAACATGGAGCATGAGTGTCCAGATCCCAACACAGTCTGAAACTGAACCAGACAGGAAGTCAGGATCCAGACACCGTGTTCCCATCATGAAAGAAGACGGACCGAAGAGCGTACGGCAGGGAATACAACCGAAACCGCGTGTTCAAACAAAGACAGACAACGAAACACAAGACAGATATGGGACGATGATGCCAAGGTCCTGTCAGATCAAAACACAGACTGACAGAGTCACGGGACCATGACAGCCTAGTCGGGGCTGGGCAGCATCTCTCTGATACACAGCATTATATCGGGCCATTAAGGTAGTAATATCATGATTTAGACCCACAGAGTTGTCGTCTTTATGGCCCACCACAGTTTTTACAAGCTGCACAGATTAGTTTCTGTCTATTGCTCAGGGTAATATGTGTAATCTAACATCTCATAAGACCAAGAAAAAGGGCGATAAGAGCAAAAATGTTCTTGCTGTAAAGTCTAACCTTCAAAAATGGAATTGCAAGTGTAACAAGATAAGACTGGAACATAAACCCAAGCGCATCACCTGAACGCCTAATGTGCAATAACAATGGTTTTAATATGAGTGTCATTTGTGACATTGGCATTTGTTTACATGTTATTGGAATATTATTGCCTCTAATGTAATGCTGTGCTATAATCCACAGTAAGTGCCTAATTTAAAGTTAATGAGGACAGGAAGAACATCTGGCTTCAGGAAAGAAGCTGAAATAATCGTTATTCCACTGAAAAGAAAAACCTGTTTTACAGGCTCTTTTAATATTTAAAAAAAAAACATCTTAAAGCATTCTAAGGTGGTTTGCTGGTCTCCCAGACATACTAAGGTGGCATTTAGCTGGACTAGCTGGTCTACCATCTGGTTTTATGTGACAAGCTGACAAGTGTCCAAAACCCAGCAAAACCAGCAAAGAAAGATCCCAAGAAGCTAGCTTGGTCAGGCTTGAAGACCATCTAAGCACCTTAAAGCAGTGCTACTCAACACTACTCAACCAGAGCCATCTTTTGCAGCCTGCATTATGATTTAATTATAAAAAATATGTTTATCAATAGCCTATTAAATGTGCATGAATTGTGAGGTGTCGATTTTCAAGAGAATCTACGGTAGTTCTCTGTATTGTTAAATTAGACCACAATTAGAGAAGGAAATAATAGACAGATGTCAGACAGACATCCCGTAGTTGTTCCAGTGTCTGGCATTTTCATTATTATAGACTGTTGTAAAAAGTTAACTAAAAATAGCATAATTAAATACCTCATAATTTGTCATTATATAAAGACTTGCTGGCCAACTCAATGAAAGTTTGCTCAGAAAACGCATCTATCTGCGCTTCCTTCCGGTTACAGTGATTATTTTAATAAGCTTGCTAGCGCAAGTGTGTATTTTCAAACCACGGATGGCTTGATCTGAGACGCCATAACCATCAGGTTTTTAATATGCCATATAATATGAAAATAGTTTTGAAGGCCCTGCATTCTGATCATTTAAGCTGTCTAGCTGTTTCAAAGGACGACCTCTCCTGGTATTGAGCGCTGTCTCTGCCCTGGACAGAAAGTCACGTTTTGATTCAGACTACAAGGTACTGCTGAAAATCATGACATAATCAATGTCAAGATGAAAAAATGCCCCCTCTTTGACACGTTTGTGTATGGTTATCACTGAATTTCACATTTTGTGAAAAGCCACATCATGCATGATCATTATTGATCATCGTTTTCATAACTGATCATTGCTGTCACTTCCAAATGCTAGAGTACTCGTGTCCATCCGCAGTGTCTCGGATGAGTGTGATGTTGAACACTCTTTATTTTAATAATTGACAGTGTCTTTAACAGTGACAATAGAACTGATCATATCCGTTTTCTATATTGCAATGAATGTGGTAGAAAGTAGCTCTTAAAAAAATTAACACCAAACTATTTAAAAATTTAACTGTTACACCCATAATTTAAAGACTATATATATTGTATATATAATTAAAATAAAATTGATAAGTACCCACTTTAATTAGGTGTCTTTAACTACTGTTTACTTAAGCGTTTGATGTGTTGTACTTGCATTTATAATACCTGAATTTAATTACATCTGTATTTACACTGTTAACCTTACCCCTAATCCTAAAACTTACCCTACCCCAACCCTTACACTGTAAACCCCAATGCTCAAAGTAATTAACTGTATTGAGTGGGGAAAATTAAATCATTCAAATTAGTTCAAATAAATTAGTCTTGATGAGTATTTAGAACTTTTTCTTTCTTTTGAGTTCAGAAAGTGTTATTTTATGCATTTTTGCAACATGAATGCAGAGGGGGAAACTTTTAAGCGTTTAATGTATTGTTATGTTGCCATTTAGAAAGTTTCTGTTATGTTGGAGATTGGGGGTTACCATTATGGTGAAGGTTAGCTTGAGGACAGATACCAAATGTGTTTTTTACTTACTGTTTTACTCCAAAAAATATTTTTGCCTATTTTCAAGGTTTATCCATTTCAGTTGAATAAAAAATGTCCATCTAATTGAATTGCCTAATCTTTAACTAAATAAAATTTATAAATCTTACAAAATGCAAGTTTTATTAATGAAATTTTCTTCAAGACTATTCAATTCAATTAGATGGACATTTGTTATTCAATTGAAATCTTAAAAATAGACAAAAATATATTTTTTGAGTGTTTATCCATTATTAAGTAAGTCACTAGTCACACTTAATTTGGGTGAGTAAAGTGATGAAAATAACTGATTTGTGTTGCAAAAACAAAAAAACAAAAGTGAAGGTGTGAAGTTAAGTGCCATCAAACTGTATGAGTTAGCTCACTACAGTTTTCAAATTAAGAAAAATTAGCATGCACAAATAGTAAAAAATCTAATTCTGACATTTCCGCTTCCTTAAATTTGGAATTTATTAACTTAATTTTTTTTTATATATATAAAACTGATTACCTCAAAAACGTTGAGTTCTGCTAACTTATTCGGGTTTACAGTGTACCCTAAACCCTAATCCCACCCGTACCTCAACCTCAGTAGCAGCAAATGTGATTAGAATTTTGCAGAAAACAGTTGTTACACAATAAGTACATTGTATTATATTTTCAGTATTTTAATGTCAGTACATAGTAGTTAAAGACACCTAATATAAAGTGGGACATTAAGAATTGTAAAAAATATATTTGTGTGGCACTTGGGGCTACAAGGATCCAGGTTTACGGCCCCTAAGCTATCCAAAGTTGAGTAGCACTGCCTTAAAGGAATATTCTGGGTTCAATACAAGAGGCACTAATGTGAAACATATAATTTATAAAAGCACTTTTATAAATTATTAAATAAGATTTAATAAAACCCTCAAGAAGATGATTCGCAAGTTCGTGCAAGTGGCAGAATTCTTCTGTTAAAACTTATACTAATAAGTTATTGTATGTTAATAAAGCTATAGCTTAAATAGTTGTTTTTACAGTAATTATAAGGTTTTAGGCATTATGCCGTTATGGCAACTTAGAGGTAAATTTGTAGAATTTTGCACAGAAAAGGTTAGTAAATGATTTTATCACCCCAAATGTCATGTTAACACACAGTAGTTAAAATAATGTGAACACAGTTTTATCAGCAGTGCAAATACAAGATTGTCTCCAAATATTCAAGATTGAGGGGGAACCAATGTAACAGTTTAAGAATCAATCATTGAAAAACCCATTTTCTGAATAATGGGGGAGACATACCCCAATGAGTAAAGATGCTGACTACCACCCCTGCCTGGTCTACTGAGCAACCAAATTGGCTTGATTAATAGAGTCACATGGGGTAACTTCCTTGTGGTCGCTATAATGAGGTTCTCACTCTCGATAGGGTGCGTGGTGAGTTGTGTGTGGATGCCGCAGAGAATAGCGTGAAGCCTCCACATGAGCTATGTCTCTGTGGTAACACGTTCAACAAGCCATGTGATAAGATGCGTGAATTGACGATCTCAGACCTGGAGTCACTACGCCACCACGAGGACTTAGAGCGCACTGGGAATTGGGCATTCCATATTGGGGAGAAAAGGGGACAAACAAAAAAAGAAGACCCTCAGGTGTTTTGACTTTGACATCAACACACAACGTCCACCTGAAACAATCACATGCACTCACCCACTCAAAGATGCACTTATGGCGCTCCACCCAATATGCCTGGAAGTGCCACCCTCATCTGGGCAGCTGCAGACCTTAGCCCACTTAACGACGTTAACATATTTTTGAGTGGGATGCTGAGATGATGGCCAACTCATGAGTCCTGGAGACAGGTACTCGTTTAGACCATCTCCTCTGCCATTACTACCCCTCCCTAATCAAATGGAGACCATCTGTGTACATACCTACACAAACACACACAACATACAGACAGATGTAAATGCCTGAACAGCACAGCCCTTATGATGACAATGATGAGTCTCTGCGTCTCCCATGAGCTGCATCTGCAAATAATAATAGATGCTGGTCATTTTTCAGGGATTGATCTTGCACATCTTCTCTTGGCTGGTGCCGTCTGCAGCCTCCTTGCATTCTCCTCTTCGGTCCGCGGCTTGCGCACTCGACCCTGAATAATAAATACCAGCTAGCATTTCAGCACAAAACTGCAACTCATTCCAGCTTCTGTTTCCTCTAAATCTAAATTGAACAAAAGATGTAATTCTAGACAGACAAGGGCATCATTTTATCAGGGCCATTCTGGGATTAAACAATGTAAGCATCAGAGTAGCCTTGAAACCAATTAATCTGAGTCTGTATCTCGGGTATCATTTTACTCTTCATGAACCGATTAATACAGAATGTCCTCCATTAACTTAAATAACTTCTCCGACCCATGCAAAATCCCAATCCAAATACTCAATGTGTTTAACTAAACTAAATATAGATCTCTTTAATAGCTCAATTATTTCTCCCTCGACAGCAATAAGATTAAATTGTGAGCAAGTTGAGACTGTCACTTGTAATTTCAAGTCTCCTCATGAGTTTCAGAAGAGAATTTGAACAAAGTTTTAAACAAACTGAATGTCAACAATTGTCCTGTCTCTATTTTATTTCTTCTAAGGCATTTTCTGCTTTAAAGGTATAGTGAATTCATTATATTTATCCTCCTGTTGTTCTAAACAAATATGACATTCTTTCTTTTTCAGTACACAAAGCAAGACATTTTAAAAAGATTTCTGCTCATTGATGTCATACAATAGCAGTGGACAGTGACCACCTCTTCAAGTTTCAAAAGGATGCAAAAGTATAATTCAAAAGTCTAATTAAGTATTGAATGTGACTAATGCCTTTTTGTAAAGGCATAATATAAGGTTTGGTGAGAAACAAACCAAAATCGAATTGATTATTAATTGAAAAACTGACCGTTGCTCTCCTGTGCATGAAAGAGCACGAGAGCAGCTGTTAGGCAGCCCCCACTCGTGAGATAGGGCATTCAAGCAAAAACTTGCCTTGTGGGAACAATCGAACTACCACAGAGATATTAATAACAGAAAACACAATGCACCTGCAGACAAACCAGAGAACTGATGCATTTCTATGCCCAGCCTTGTTTGTTTGAACTGGAGTACTAAAAATTGACACAGAACTTCAAAGAAAGATCTCCACTAAATAAATATTCCAGGTTTAATACAAATTAAGCTAAATCAACACTGTGACTCCTCCCCCCTTTCTTTAAAATAGCAAAAATCAAGGTTAAAGTAAGATAATTACAATGGAAGTGAATGGGACAATTTTTTGGAGGGTTTTAAAAGGCAGATATTTGAAGATTACAATTGTATAATTTTACAATTTTATAAGTAAGTTCTTACAGTTATTCTTCTGTATAAACTTAAAATAAACCTCAACTGTCCTCACAAACCAAAAGGCTTAAAAAAACATACTAAACGACGTAAAATGTAAATGTTAAAATGGTTTATGGGTAGAGTCAGGGGACAGAATATATAGTTTGTACATTATAAAATACATTATGGCTATGGAGAGTCCTCGTAAACCACAAATACTAACACTGTGTGTGTGTGTGTTTTTGTGTGTGTGTGTTTGTGTGTGTTTGGGTGTGGGTAGTTTACAAGGAAATTTTTTTAGGTTACAAACTGGTAATCACAAGGGTATTGTGCTATGAATATGAGGATATTTCTAGTGTCCCCATAAACTAAATAGCTTAAAAACCATACTAAACAATGTTTGTTTAATTGTAAGTTTTTTGTGAGGGTTAGGTTTAGGGGTAGGGTTAGGGTATAGTATCTATTGTTCGTACAGTATAAAAATCATTATGTCTATGGAGAGTCCTCATAATGATAGCCGCACCAACATACAGTGCATCCGGAAAATATTCACAGCGCTTCGCTTTATCCTCATTTTGTTATGTTACAGCCTCATTCCAAAATGGATTCAATTCATTGTTTACCTCAAAATTCTACAAACAATACCCCATAATGACAACTTGAAAGAAGTTTGTTTGAAATCTTTGCAAATTTATTAAAAATAAAAAATGGGGAAAAAAAAATCACATAAAGTATTCACAGCCTTTCCCATAACACTCAAAATTGAGCTCAGGTGCATCCTGTTTCCACTGATAATACTACAACTTGGAGTCCACCTGTGGTAAATTCAGTTGATTGGACATGATTTGGAAAGGCACACACCTGTCTATATAAGGTCCCACAGTTAACAGTGCATGTCAGAGCACAAACCAAGCCATGAAGGCCAAAGGAATTGTCTGTAGACCTCCGAGACAGGATTGTATCGAGGCAAAGATCTAGGGAAGGGTACAGAAAAATTTCTGTAGCATTGAAGATTCCAATGAGCACAGTGGCCTCGATCATCCGTAAATGGAAGGAGTTTGGAACCAACGGGACACTTCCTAGAGCGGGACTCCTGGCCAAACTGAGCGATTGGGGGAGAAGGGCCTTAGTCAGGGAGGTGACCAAGAACCTGATGGTCACTCTGACAGAGCTCCAGCATTTTTCTGTGGAGAGAGGAGAAACTTCAAGAAGAACAACCATCTCAGCAGCACTCCACCAAACAGGTCTGTATGGTAGAGTGGCCAGACAGAAGCCACTCCTCAGTAAAAGGCACATGACAGCCTGCCTGGTGTTTGCCAAAAAGCACCTGAAGGACTCTCAGGCCATGAGAAAAAAAAATTCTCTGGTCTGATGAAACAAAGATTGATCTCTTTGGCCTGAATGGCAAACGTCATGTCTGGAGGAAACCTTATCACCTGGCCAATACCATCCCTACAGTGAAACATGTTGGTGGCAGCATCATGCTTTGGGGATGTTTTTCAGCGGCAGGAACTTGGAGACTAGTCAGGATCGAGGGAGAGATGAATGCAGCAATGTACAGAGACATCCTTGATGAAAACCTGCCCCAGAGCACTCTGGACCAGACTGGGGCGAAGGTTCATCTTCCAACAGGACAATGACCCTAAGCACACAGCCAAGATAACAAAGGAGTGGCTACGGGACAACTCTGTGAATGTCCTTGAGTTGCCCAGCCAGGGTTCAGACTTGAACCCGATTGAACATCTCTGGAGAGATCTGAAAATGGCAGTGCACTGACACTCCCCATCCAACCTGATGGAGCTTGAGATCCTGCAAAGAAAATGGGAGAAAGTGCCCAAAAATATGTGTGCCAAGCTTGTAGCATCATACACAAAAATACTTGAGGCTGTAATTGGTGCCAAAGGTGCTTTAACAAAGTATTGAGCAAAGGCTGTGAATACTTATGTACATGTGATTTTTTTTTCCATTTTTATTTTTAATAAATTTGCAAAGATTTTTTTCTTCTTTCAAACTTCTTTCAAGTTGTCATTATGGGGTATTTTTTGTAGAAATTTGAGGGAAATAATTAATTTAATCCATTTTGGAATAAAGCTGTAACATAACAAAATGTGGAAAAAGTGAAGTGGTGTGAATACTTTCCAGATGCACTGTATGTGTGTGTGTGTGTGTGTGTGTGTGCGTGTAATTACAATACACAAAAAGAGTCTGTTTATGTGCTCTCATAGACAGTAATCCAGTTTCCAAAGCCACACAGGAAGAACAACACAGAACGTTATGTAGGAGTAAAAAAACAGTGATCATTAACAGAGGAATGGGCTCTTATATGACTCTTCACCAAGCATTTGTCCATTACGTAGTCATTGGGTAGAGTGGGCTATCAGAGGTGAAGGGGGTTTCATCTGTTAAGTGTAATTTAAACCTTGTTCATTGATTCAAACTTGAAGTGGTGCTCAGACTAATTCCACTAGAACAGTAATTCTTCACACCTTTGCATGTGTATAGCCCCAGACAAGAGTAAGAAGCAGTAGCTGACCAACATCAGATTTTCTTAGTTTTAGTTAGAGGTGCTACAAAGAGTGCTGGACATCTACAATAATAATAAAAATAATAAAGATTTTTGGAATGGAGAAAGACTATATAAGAGGATTTGATTGTGATAAACACTGGGGTCCAAAAGCCTAGAGACCATAGTGAAAATGCTTATACTCTATTATGTATTTTTTAATGAAATACATAACACTACAACATATATTATCAGCATAACAATTCTAATAATAAAAAAAATTAATTGTAGAATTTCTTTTTTGGTTTGATTTGTATTTATTTGTGTTATTTTGCTTAAATGGCAGCATGCACTCAAACTGGCTTGGACTGCACATGTTTGTGCAAAACCTTTTTTTAAAAACGGGCATCGTGTGTGCTTCAATGGAAGCAAGGAAATCTAACTTTTGTACATGGAGTAAACATGGTCAATATCCCAAATTAGCTTTTTTCAAATTAGTTTGATTTCCAATAGTGCACAAACTTAAATATTTCTTATTCATTGTGTATCAAAGGTTTTTAAAACTTTATTTCCAGGTTTAAATTACATTTTATATCTAAGATGTTCAGTGTGGTTTGGACCCCACTGCATAGTAACATAACTGTGTTGAACTACTTTGAAATGGATGAATAATGCTGTATGAGGACTAACCGATCGAGAATGTTCAAGAAACCAGCACAAGAAAGTGCACTGACATATGGAGTAAAAACTCGCAGGTGCCGTTAAGGCACAGCTGCAGATCCATACAGAGCCATTTTTCAACCATGATGCTTGATGTCAAAATGGCACCTTTGTGCATGACAGAAAATAAATTCAGTGAACGTCACTCCAAGGCATATTACCAGCATCCACAGCTGCTACCTTCCCTATCTCTCAGTCTTTTCCTTTCATTCTCTCTTTCATTCTCTCTCTTTCTGTTCCTCCATGTCACAGGAAGTGTCATAGTGTCAGGCAGAGGCGAAAACCTGTCACGCAACACAAATACACACCACCTTAATGAGAACTCCTCCTTAGTTTCCATAATCTCTACTTACCCCCCCAAAACACACACACATTCATAAACACATCACAATAGACTGTCACTAGGCCACCGTACCCTCTCCAGTCCTCATGGGTTTTGGATTTGGTGTGACAATTCAAATGCATTCTATGGGGGAGAAAAGTTGGAGAGATTGCAAACGGCCACCATGTTTTGCCCTCTCCAGCAAAGAGTAAAAACTATAATTGCTTTATCCTCGCTCTAGCAGACTGGGTGAACAATACGACCAAAGTGACAGATGGTGAATGGGAAGATATATACTGTACCATGAGCCACCTTCGCATTTGAGAGTTTCCGGCTTATGAGAGTTCAGGGTCTGTATTTTTTGCAGGTGCTGTAATCGATGCTCTGTGTGCCCTTTCCATTCACAGGGGAGATACTATACACTCCCTGCTACTGTGACACCCACTGTTCTGATCTAATGTAACAGCAAAAACAAAGAGCCCTGCAGACTTCTGGGGAACATTAACAAAAAATAAAGTATTGGTGGGAGGTGGGGAGATATTGTTGTCTGTGAGAGATAGCAGAGATCAAATGGCAATCATTTTCAAAAGTTGAATAATATTCATGGAGAAATTTGTTGCGCATTGTACTTATATAGACAGCTGACATCTGGTATGAGTTTATTTCCTCCCTGTATTAGTAACTCATGTCACTTCATCATAAAATTGCTGACAGCCTATCACCATTCACTGTCACCTGAGAATGCATCATGGTTTGGGTCCAAACATTTGCGGTTCCTGGCATGTCCAGTTCTATGTTTGTGTCTCCTGAGAGTGGGATTTGGAGATGTCCACGTGCTTCACCGCACGCCAGCTGACTGCCTGCTTACACTCAGCTAGCTGCAGCCCTTGGGTTCCAGTTAACTGGTGTTGTTTACACTAGCTGTTGATCCTAACCCTGGTAAAATTAGTGACTATCTTTATGTGTGCCCTTGTATGGCTGATGGTGTTTTCCTGTTGCCAAGGCAATGAAGCTAAAACTCCAGTTACTCTCTACAAGCGCTGCTGTTTTATTCCAACTTCGTTCTTATTGGACTTGTTTCTGTTTTGTTCCTTGTCTGTTGTCTTTTATTTTGATCTCAACCTTGTTTGTTTTGTGTTTTTGGGCCAATTTGGTCTCATTTACAAAAAATATTGACTATTTCAGTGTTGAACGTGCCAATAAGTGTTGCAGCTCCATTGGTTTGAAATTGTATCCGTGCTAAATAAAGATTTTTAGATTTTTATAGCTGGACCCACGTCTCTTGTCTTCTTGTGTAGAATGAACCTGGGTGACCTTTTTGGTAACACCATGTGTGTATATATTGGTATTTATCTGGGTAAAATTCCCAGGGTGGTGTAGTCAGGACTTATTCAAAAAAAATGTTCCACTATACAACACTCAGCAACAAGTCCTCTTACCTGAAAACACACTAAAGTATTTGTGGAGGTGGTCACTACTGAGTGATAAAAAAAGAAAAGAAAAATGGGATTGTGAAACCTCTTAGTTTCAGTCTGAGGCAAGTGCTAATAAATAATGCTTCTTCTAAGTACCCGCAGTGAGCTTTGCTAAATTGGCCATGAAGATGCAGAAATCTCAGAGCTGTGTGTCTGTAATATACTAGCAGGAAAAAAAAAATAGGCAGTGATACATGTAAGTTATGGGTAAAGGCTTATGAATAAAGGCTGGGGGGAAGCTTTCTGAAAGAAAATGACCACTGGGGCCTGAGGTGAAGTTTATGTTGACTAAGTAATTTTGCAGGAGACTTAAAAGCAAGTTCCCTTTCAAAAAGCTACACTTATGTTGCTGCGCTGAATTAGCTCTTTGGGAACAACTTTAGGTGTGACCAGCTGTGAATATGTGTGGTCAGCTGGTCACACCTAAAGTTCTTCCCAAAGCACTAATTCAGCGCAGCATCTCGTTCCGCTTTTATCAGGGAACAAGGGTTACAGTCAAGTAACCCGAGATGTTTTATCCTTCATACAACTATAACACAGTGGAGAAAATCCCCTTAAAAGACACATGGTAACTAATGATCAAACTTTACATTTGATAGTTCTGCTCATAGTTACTTTAGCATCTGGTCATTAAAATAATGAGTTTTAACCCGCCTATTGTCTTAAAATTTTTTAACCGCCTTTGGTAATTTTTAACCTGTAATGAAAACCATTGCACACCAAATGCATAAATTATTGATTACTGGGCATGCCACTAAAGACCCCACTTAAAGAAAATCTGTTTTGTTGTGGTCCCAAAGAGTAGAATAATGAAAAAATGGGCTACATTCTGAATATGAATTAATTTAAATAATTTTTAAAGAATAAAAAAATAAAAAGTTTAAAAACATGGCAAACAAATTTTAGCCCCATTGTACCCTTTCATAAAAAATCACATCAATAAACGTATTTACTACATATTACCTGTTCAAAATGGTTAAAAAATACTCTGTGTGTGTGTGTGTGTGTGTGTGTGTGGATATTTGCATGTGCGCATAAACCCCATTTTAGAGAAAAAGAATGCATTTTTGTGGGAAAGATACAGTACCCAGGTGCGGAAGCTAGAGAACAGTATGGGGCTAGGGATAACATTTTAAAAAATGTGAAATATTTTTAGTTCAAATTTGATTCATATACAGTATGTACAAAAAAAGCTATTTAAAGCTGTGTAACATCCAGAATGTTTAAAGGTGAACGGTCACAACTGTTTTAACTCCAGGTTGTTCCGGGGGGATTGTCCCTGTAATAATTGCACTGTAAGTTGCTTTGGATAAAAGCGTCTGCCAAATGCGTAAATGAATATAAATGTAACAACATAATGTTTATTAACATTTTCCAAACAAAGCCTTTTCTAGTATAAAATAAAAATGCACCAAAGTAGCACCAATTCAAGTAACATTAAACATTTCACAAAATCTAAGTCGGATTGAAAGAACTAGTTTCCCCACAACACATTTAAACTCAGGGCCGGTTCTAGACATTTGGAGGCCCTAGGCAAAATGTATGTTGGAGGCCCCCCGCCATGCCCTCCTCCCCTCCTCCTTTCAGAATTCACGAGTTCACACTTACATCAAATTAAATAGAGTAAAGATTATGCGTATTTGGCATGCTGTCCAGGGGAGGGCTCCAGGCTCTGAATTTTGGCCAGATTTACACAGTATTACATTGGATTGCATTGTATTTTGGATTGTGTTGTTTACATCCAATAAGAGATTATTAAAAATCAAAGTGAGGAGATGGGGGCGGTGGAGGGATGCTGATAAACTGTCAATGAACAGAGGTAAGTCTGCAGTATATATACCTCTTATCTAGTTGATTATCTGAATGTGCTCCTCCCGAACTTTGTTAATGAAACATCATTTAATAAAAAAGACTTGAAAACAAATATGATTCCTAACCATTTTATTTATACAAAACCTGTTATCAGTATTTTTATATTTTTACTTAAATGTGCATATTAATGTAACTTTAATTAAGGTAAACAAAAAAAAAAATAATCTGAAAAGTCATCTTTTTTTTTTTTTTAGCAGTCAGGAAGTTTTTTGCAGTAATTTGTTCAGTAATTTATTTATGGTAACACACTAACCCACTATTTGGGATAATGAACAGTTTTGTTTTTGATAGACTAAATATAGTCATATTAGGTATGTATTGTAAAGAAATACCTTATGATACACAAATCAGCTGCTAGTGGAAGTGAAAAGACAAGTTAATTTCGTCAACCGTAATTGTGTGCTTATTCATATGCTTAAGATTGCATACTTATTTTCAATAAATATTGCAACAGTATTTATGATTGGAAAACGAAAATAATGAAGTCTATTATGGTCTATAGTCTATTATGATAGACTAGAGCAGTTAATGTAGGCTAAACATCTGCGTTTTAGAAGATATACAGACTGTTTTAAAACATAATAAACAATGCTTTAGTATAGTGCGTTTGCTCTTTGACTGACAAACTTGACTTTTTCTGTAGTGTTTTGCGAGTCAGCTCCTGACTAGGGCTGGAAATCGATTGTAGCTACATACGCTCGGATTCAAAGTGTCAGAAGTGAATTCAGTCCATCAACGGTGCTCGCACTCTTTTGAACTGGAAATAACCGTCAAATGATCTATCTCAAAATGACGCTGATCGTTAGAATCAGTTTATTTTTTACAATACATTACAATCACTCAAAAATAGATGATACCTGAATCACGAGCTGTACTTTCTTTGCGTGCCTGCTTAGCCTTACGCTTAACAGCCCCTGAAAGATGAGTTCGCTTCGGCACAATCAGATAAATTTGCAGAAAAGTTGGATTTTATTCATCTACAATCTCTTCATTCATAAATTCAGAGGTTGGGAGTGACTCGCATGTAAACGGTGATATTAATTGGTTTAACTACATGTGAATGACAATTGTTATATCCAATGGACAAACAGCATAGTATTTTGCTGCTCTTGATTGGTGGATAAGCATGTGTATATTTTGGAGGCCCCGCCTCCAAGGCCGAGGCCCTAGGCAACTGCCTAGTTCGCCTATAGGTAGCGCCGGCCCTGACATGACCACCCACATTTTTATGTGAATAACACCTATTCTGCGTTTCAGCATGGGTTGTTTTGTGAATCTGTCACAATGTAATACAGGCTTTGCAAAAAGGCGGTTATTGAAGGATGGGACAGTTAAAAACTTTGACAAGGCATCAAACCCATAGTTCTTGAATAAATTCAGCACATGCAAATAGGGCATTTACATAGATGTCTTAAAGACACAACATCTAAATAATGGCCCACCAAATTCTAAGGGTCAGAGAAAAGATGGAATATAGTCATAAAACTAAACTATGACTAACATAAGTTGACCTTTGTAAAAGAACATATATAACAAATGATATGATGTCTGTTACAACTGAGCAACTGCAGATTTGAACACAAGAGTAAAATAAGCAGTATCATGGACTGTGTTCACGTCACATGTATATTGACAACATATTGTAAAAATAGAACTGCTTAAATAAACATAAGTACTGTATGTTTGAAAATGAATATGGCTTCAAATTTTCATTACAAAAAAAAATAAAAAAATAACATATTTCAAGAAATAAACAAAAAGAAAGAAAACAACCTGAACAAAACTGAACAACCTATTACCAGAGAATCATAGAGTAAATGCTGTTATGTAAAGAGATTGTTCATCCAAAAGTGAAAATTCAGTCATCATTGACTCAACTCTGGAAAACAAAAAGAGCTTTTGGGCAGAATTTACTTTCATTGAAGGGAAAAAAGATGCAATTAAAGTGAATGGTGATTGAGGCTAACATTGTCCCTAACATAATTTTTAATACACGCACAAGAGGTTTTCTGTCCTAGCAATTATGTAACTGCGACCATTGGCTGCAATCAATGCATCAAAATGTCTTCCAAAATGCATCTCATATTATACTGAAGTTTGTGTAGATTGTATACAGCTTAGGAAAGCTGCAATTTAGATGATTAAT
Organism: Xyrauchen texanus; assembly: GCF_025860055.1. Taxonomy (NCBI): domain Eukaryota; kingdom Metazoa; phylum Chordata; class Actinopteri; order Cypriniformes; family Catostomidae; genus Xyrauchen; species Xyrauchen texanus. The sequence goes on from NC_068307.1 coordinate 13,453,992, forward strand.
TCTGAAAATCGCTAAACAAATTAGATATTGAAGTGCAAACTGGTCCTAGCCATCTGTGGTAGCATTCACTGAAAGAACTTGTATCTATATCCTGCTTTTAATTCTAATACTTGAGTGAAAATAATAGAATTAAAATTGTAATATAGACTATTCTAAAATTTCATAGCGCTTTGACTGAGAGGTTGCAAAAAAGCTGCCATGATTTGCGGCGTGCAATTCATTTTACATGGCTCATGTACTCTGCCTGCTTTGCAGCCAGCCATATTGTGAATTTGTTGTCTGGGATCATTTCACTTAAAGGAAGCACTGATGGCTGGCCGGGCAGGACTTTGGGTCCATATTTCCACTTCAAACTCTGAATTCCTCTGCCTAAACTGACTGGCTATCAGAAAGCGCCTCTAAGAACTCAACCACAGGCACAAACAAAGACGAGAGTCAGATCCAGCAGTATTAGTGCATGCAATTAGATCTAAATGGTGCAATGCAAATGCTATCAAATCTGGCATGAATTAAAATCCCTTAAATGAAGCTCTTCAATGATGATCAGTGTACTGTATGTGTATAGGCTTGTACAGGGGAGACCAGGGCTAGTAGTCACACAGGGAAGTTGTTACTATCGCTATATCTCAGCAACTCTAGTATAATGTTTTGAGTCAAAAGTATGAATACACAAATGTTTTTTCAATACCAGTGGTTTGGTATGTTTGTTATAAACACTTAGTTCAAAACTCTCTCAAAAAATATTACAATATATTAATATATTACAATAATTTTGTTTTACAGTAAAACCACACTACCTACATTCATGCTGTTCAACTGTTTCTTTTCATAAATGTCAGATCGGGGCAAGTAGGCACATGTGTTCACCATGTTATGCATTTCATCACAAAATGTTAATGTGAGTTTAATAAACTGCATTATTTTTTTCTTTGGCAATAACAGTGGAAATATGAGACCTAGCCCCTGTCTCCCCTATTTCTAAGAAGGAGCTGAATATGGGGGCCTGGGTAGCTCAGCAAATAAACATGCTGACTACCACACCTGGAGTCGCAAGTTCTAATCCAGGACATGCTGAGTGACTCCAGTCAGGCTTCCTAAGCAACCAATTGGCCCGGTGGGTAGAGTCACGTTGGGTTAACCTCCTCATGGTCGCTATAATGTGGTTCCCACTCTCAGTGGTGTGAAGCCTCCATACGCGCTAGGTTTATGCGGTAACACGCTCAACAAGCCATGTGATAAGATGTGTGGATTGACGTCTCAGAAGCGAAGGCAACTGAGATTCGTCCTCTGCCACCCAGATTGAGGTTAGTCACTACGCCACCCCAAGGACTTTGAGCGCATTGGAATTGGGCATTCGAAAAGGGGAGAAAATGTATATATTTTTAATATTTTTGAGATGTGCAGTCATATCGAGGCGGTTTGAATAAGCCCACTGATATGGAGAGCATCATACTCACCTTATTTTCAGACGGAGGCTAAGATAAGAGAGCAGGTCTCTCTAATCCTGTTCTGTCTCATTGCACTTGGCAAAGAAAATCCTTTAAGGCATATGCCGTGCTTCATCTTCTGAATGACAGTTTTGCTTTGTAAATATGAATAATCTCCGTATCTTGCTTTTGCTGAGCTGCATGTTGTCACCAGAAAAAAAAAAAAAAGATTAAGAATATCTCTTTGTGTTATCTTGGTATTATAAGTACATATTTCCATTATTAAAGAGCCACATATACACTTTCTGTATATTTTGCAAGCGTAAAGCTACTTGGGAAATCTGTGGAGCCTTGATATGGTGACATGTTTTGTGTGAAAAAGTATGCTGATCTACACATACAACAACAATGGTCTTTTGCAACTGATACACTGATAAAACATCCTGCCATGGTTATGCATGTTTCAGCAGCTCCGTGTTTTATTAAAAGTATATATGAAGTTTTGTGCGTGATGTCAATTCTACTACAGCTTGCTCAAAAGCACACATACGTTCATATACATGCACACACTCATACACACTACCATAAAAAGAACTGTAATAGGATTCTTCAGCTTTTCCAGTGACTGCCTTCACTATCTCACACACAGTTAAGAGCACTAATCCATGACAAATGGTCTCATCTGATCCATGACAAATCATCTGAAGGCCAGATAGAGATGAGGAAATTGAGAGAAAAAAGGAGGCTGAGAAAGGCGGTGGGAGGATGGGGTGAGGGAAAGAGAGAGAAAAAGAGAGACACATCTGAGAAAGAAAGAGATAGTGACCTCTTGAAGAAAGGAAGATAAAAGGAGAGAAAACATCTGAGAGAAAAAGAGAGACTTTTGTAAGACAAAGCATGAGAGAAAAGAGATTTACAAGTTTTTACATTGATTTGTTGAAAACTTGCTAAAACGTGTACTGTCTCTTTAACAAACCCAGCATTTCTGTAAGAGCATCTGTAGATGGCTGTATGGTAACGGGAGAGGAGTCGAATGGTTTCAAATCATCTGCTGTATAATGTACCACTGTATTACACAATTACTGGTGAGTGATAGGTAAACATTTACCAGCCAATTGCCAAATATATCAATTTTAGTTGCATAGTGCAAAATGTGGTTGGTAATGCAAGCATTTTCATCTAATTGTATTAAAGGGTTGTGCTAGGACTTTGGTTGTGCGTAGAGTAAAAGATTGATCTAGGGATTTAAGAATTGATATCGAGATTGTTCAAATGAAGATCGTGATGCACTGGAAAACCAAAAGTTTTCCTACCCCTACTTAATAGTCATCTATTATAGCTTATATATTGAATAGCCTTTAGGCTCTGGTTCAACCTGAGAGTTTAGTTATGATGAGACCATAAATGCCACGAAACCTTGTTTGTTGCAGTGAAAAGTTGTAACGGTGCAAGGGTTTGAATGTGCAAGAGTATATGAATCATCCTAGCTAGCACAATCAAACCTCTCCTTCATCCAATTTGCTAAGAAATCAGATTACTATGCCATTTCAGTGAGATGTATTTAATTTAGTTTGGGTTTATGTCATCAATTCCCCCTACTAATTGGTTTGCCACAATTAAAAGTAGGTGTGAAATTAATGTAAGTAATTCACAATAACACAGCCGCACCAATGTTTAAAACAATTATTTTCCAATTGGTCACTATTATTGTGACTCCAAGAGATAATGTTGCTCTTAAAAGAAACAAAAACAGTACATACAGTATTTCAGTAAGTCCAGTGAAGCATTAGGATGATGTTTATTTTATTTTTTTCACAACATTATCACTCTACACCTTCAAAGTAGCTACTGACTCTGACATCCTACAATTTGCGGAACAAACTCAAACACTATATACCACATTTCCATATTTGCATTCATCTTAGCTTGTGGTTATTCTTAATAATGACAATAAATGATTGTGACCAGAACACCAAAATTAAAATAATCAGCACAATATTCAAACATTCATTTCATTACACTATTCTCTTCAGATCAGCACAATATTCAAACATTCATTTCATTACACTATTCTCTTCAGATATGCTTATTCTCTCTCTCTCTCTCTCTCTCTCTCTCTCTCTCTCTCTCGCAGTCATTCTTATTTCAATTTTTTTTTAATCTATCGCAAGGCTGAGCAATCACCACCTGCTGTCTTTTTCTCAGGTTCTCACTTAACTTTAAAATATTGTATTATTTTATATTACTTCCTGGCAATACCAGAAACACCAATACATCATCTAGGGTGTGTGTAACTCCTGTCCCATTGCTAGGAGTTGAGAGCAGGGGCGGAGTGGCAATTGGGACGATCGGGACTTTTCCCAGTAATTTGCGGTTGGCCGGCCGGCGATGAATTTGTTACAGAACTTTCATGGTCAAAAATAAAATAAAATGACAATATATTTTGTTTGTTTGTTCTTAAATTAACGTAGAATGGAAAAAAAGCCTCCTGGGAATGGGGAATGCGTTTATCCAATGAACCGATTGCAGGTCAAGTCTATTTACAGAAATATAGGGAGATAAATGAGCGCCCCCTTGTCTAATGGCAATATGGCTTGACCCAAAGATAATGGAATGCGCCAAACTGAGAGAAAGCGAGCAAGTTAGAGGTAAATTAAATTTTTTGACAGTCAGGATTAGCGTGGTTGATTGCTGTTTTAAAGTTACCCATGGAAGGCAAGAAGAGAAAGGAGAAAGGAGGGGCCGAAAAGGCCAGAAAGAAGAAGAAGCGGATGCTGGAGCAGGATGCATCAAAGTGCTCAAAAATTACGGATTTATTCCGCCGAAATCAGGCGTCAACAAGTGCTACAGGTGAATTGACAGAAAAACAGTTAGCGGGCTTCTAAATCATTGACGTTAGTGTTAGGCAAATGCCAATGCAATATAGAATGAGGTCAACATCGAATTTAAAATCTAATGAGTTGTATTTTATTCTAGCTTGACTCGATTTTGGCAATGCATGTTTAATCACATCTAAAGGACATGCGATTTTTGAAATTTTATGGTTTAGGTGGTGTAATTAGCGTTCCCTTAAATTGAAATTGCCAAAATTGTTCACCAGATTTGCCTTTGTACAATAGAGGACTCTATTGTGCATGATGTGGGGGAAGATAAATAGGTCTTGATCATTTTTACATCACATCTAGATGTGTCAACATCAATTGACATGCATGTATCCCTGGACATGTCCTATCTGATCTTTCTCTGTCCTGGATGGAAAATATTATAATGCATTAACAGTGTATTGGAAGATTGGAACACATTCATTTTCTTCACACAGATAGTGCATTCAAAAATGTTCAATGTTAACATTGAAATTCATGTGCAGTGAGTGCAGCATAGCCAGACCTTTAAAAAAGAAAGTTGGTTTGGTTGGGAGGTGGGTGCATTGTATACCCTCTAACACGCAGCCTATATACTATCAGGGGAAAATGCAATTATCGTTATGCTGTAAAAAGTTTAATTTGTATGTGTGCCTGTTCTGTTTTTTCCACACAGTCTCAGAATTCAGTCAGACTCAGCCCAGCGATGATGCTGATGATCAGACAATGCTAGGAGAAGTCACGACTACAAGTACAGGTGTGCACACATTGCACAATGTTATAGGTACAACAGAGGATAGAATGCAGTGTAAAGACTAAACAAAATGCAGAAGTTCATTAGTGAAATATTATAGGGAAATGTAATGATTGCAACATATGGAGAATGAGACATTATATTGGAAAGACATGCTGTCTTGGTGTAACATAAGTGTGGATTATTCATATGCAACTCATTGGTAACACTTTACTTGAAGGGGTGTGCATAAGACTGACATGACACCTTCATAATCATGACATGAAACATGTCATGCATATGAAGGAGGTTTTATGCATGTTTATGACAAATGTCATTAAGTGTCATTGGCTCAATTATGACATTTTTAATGCAAATGTGACAAAGTTTGAGATGTCTTTGTTATGACAACTTGACATTACCAAGACAACATAAATTGTCATAAATGTCATAAACATGACATAGCAGATTAATTATCAAACTTAAAAAACACTTAGCTTTATGGGTTAACATTACATTAAACTGTCATGTGATTGGTTTTGACATTGGCTGTCATGAGGCCATTATAACTGTGTCATGAATATTTTTCTTGACCTCAACTACAGTGGTACAAATTTAATTTGTCATTAAAAATTCATTAAGTGTTAATACTTTTAATGACAATGTGGCAGCGGGGGCGTGGTCAAGCGCCCGTCCGGGAGAGGAAAGCGGTAAGGGCGCTTACACCTGAGCTAAATTATGCCTAACACCTGTCTCTAATTCCAGTGAGCACGAGGAGAGCGGCATAAAAGCAGACACCGAGCCTCCAGTCAGGGGGAGACAACAAGCCAACTCAGTGCGCTTGATCAATATTGTGAATTGTAAAAAGAGAATTAAAAGCTTACCTGGTGCTGAACACCTGTTCCCTGTCCTCCTTCTTGTGGGAAGCGTTACACTGGTGTCGAAACCCGGGAGATTATCTTGAAGAGTGCCCCCGCAACACTACGTGCAGAGATGTTGCTCAGAGGCACTGCTTCCGGATATCGCGTCGCGTAATCCACTAGGACTAACACGAAGCGATGTCCGCGTGCTGACCGTTCTAATGGCCCGACGAGGTCCATCCCAATTCTTTCGAAGGGGACCTCGATTAATGGTAGAGGGCGCAATGGCGCTTTTGGGGTGGCCGGTGGGTTTACCAGCTGGCATTCACGGCACGCCGCACACCACCTGCGGACGTCACCGCCAATGCCCGGCCAATAAAAACGGGCTATTAGACGGAGAAGTGTTTTCCGTTCCCCTAGGTGACCGGCCATAGGATTATAGTGAGCCGCCTGGAAAACCATTTCCGGCGCTCCGTGGAACCAATAATTGTGTTACTTCCTCCTTTGTTTGAGCGTCCTGCATCACTCTATATAACCGATCTCTAATCATGGCAAAATATGGGTATGAAATGGCGATGCCCGGCCGGAGCTGTTGACCATCAATTACTCTCACTTGGTCAAGAGCATGCTTAAGGGTTTCGATCCCGCGACTGCTCTAGAGGGAAGTCCCCTCAGGGAATTCCCTGAGAGGAGGGGCGGCCACCTTGCCCCTTTCCTCGTCATCCCGAGCAGCCGAGGACGGCCCCGGCTCCGCCTCCCCTGCCAAAGCATCGCACACCGCACACCTCTTTATGCAGGACCCATCCGCACAAATACCCTCTAAAATATCTTTAAAATTCGGCCAATTCGGGTGAGCCGGGGACTAACTGCTGCCTCCACACTATGTTTTTTTTTCCCTGAATTGAATCACCAAAGTCACCATGGGATACTTGTGAACATCCCCATGCACACACCTCACCCTCACCAGTTTAGCTAAACCCAAAGCCCCGGGTTGAACCAAGCGTTGGTGGATGGTGGTCTGATTGCAGCCGGTATCCAGCAAAGCTTGGTAAATACCCCCCTGATCCTTACCGGAATCCGGTATGCTCCAGCCCGATAGGGGGCAGCCTGCGGGACATCGGAGACCCGCACCACCGTCCCCACCTCCATCAGCGGACACTGATCCCGGAAGTGGTCTGGGTCTCCGCGACCTCCAACAGGCCGGCCCAGGCGTTGCGGCCGCACTTAGTGCTGGCGGGCGCCCCACCTGAGGAGGAGAGCGGCTGAAAGACGGGAGTGGGAGGGTACATTCTCCCAAGGCCAGGAAGCTGGTCTCTGGAACCCTCCACGCCTGCGCGGGGCAGGAACGGGCCCTGGGGAGAGAACAGAAGAAGAGACCAAAGGGGAGGGGCGAGGGCAGGGGCAGACACAAGGGAAGGGGAGAGAGAGAGAGACGAAGAAGAGGGCTCGTCCGCCCTCGGATCGCCGCCAGATGGTCCTCTGCGAGACTGAACGGCTTCCTCCAGCGACGCCGGGCGGTGGCACTGGACCCACTCCACCGCTTTCCGGGCAGCCGCCGACTAAATTGCTCCAGTACCACCTGATCGATAACACCCTCGACGCCGCGGTCCCCGCGAAGCAGCCACCTCCGACAGGCGTCCCGGAGCCGTTGGGCAAATGCGAACGGGCGATCGGACTTTTCCAACTTCATGCCCCGGAAGAGCTGACGATTCTCTTCCGGGCTCCAACCGACCCGTTGCAAAATGGCTCTTTTAGGTCTGAATAGGCCAGGAGGTTAGTTGCCGGCAGTTGTTGAGCCGCGAGTTGAGCTTCCCGGACAGGAGAGGAACTAGGCGGGCTGCCCATTGTTCATGCGGCCAGCCCCAGATTTCTGCCGCTCGCTCAAACAAATCCAGAAAGGCCTCAGGATCGTCTGCTACCCCCATCTTCTGTAACGTGGGCGGGGCAGCGTGGAGCGGGTGTCCGGGTCGCGGCTGTGGCCGGGCGCGCCTCCTGGCTGAGGAGGCTCCGGATGGCGTGCCGGTCCTCTGCCTGAGCCCGCATGATCTCAACAAACCGGCGATCCTGGTCCTGCCGGAGCTCAAGCAGGGTTTGTTGGTGGCTCTGGTGTAGTGCCGCGAGCATCTCGGCACTACACCAGAGGATCTCCGTCAGCTGGGAGGACTCTACGGGGCGACCCATCTCCATACTTGGGTGAACAATTCCCGGGTTTCGGCACCAGTGTAACGCTTCCCACAAGAAGGAGGACAGGGAACAGGTGTTCAGCACCAGGTAAGCTTTTAATTCTCTTTTTACAATTCACAATATTGATCAAGCGCACTGAGTTGGCTTGTCGTCTCCCCTGACTGGAGGCTCGGTGTCTGCTTTTATGCCGCTCTCCTCGTGCTCACTGGAATTAGAGACAGGTGTTAGGCATAATTTAGCTCAGGTGTAAGCGCCCTTACCGCTTTCCTCTCCCGGACGGGCGCTTGACCACGCCCCCGCTGCCACAGACAAATTCAATTTGTACCACTGTAGTTGAGGTCAAGAAAAGTATACAAGACAATTTATGTTGTCTTGGTAATTTCAAGTTGTCATTACCAAGACAATGACAGGTTTTGTCAAGTTGTCATAAAGACACCTCAAACAATGTCATAATTGAGCGAATGACACTTAATGACAGTTGTCATAAACATACATCAAACCTTCTTCATATTCATGCCATGTGTCATGTCAGGATTATGAAGGTGTCATGTCAGTCTTATGCACACCCCTGTAAGTAAAGTGTTACCTTTTTGTTTTATGTCATCTTAACCAGACATAGAGGAAGATGCTTTGTCGGTCAATGCAAGGGAGAGTGAAGCCTCAGGGTCCAGAATAGAAACAGAAACAGATGAGGAGAGGGATGTGGAGAGTAGAGAGGATGGACCAGCTGAGAAGGAGACTGAAAGTGTAAAAGTTGGACCAACTGAGGTGGAAATTTAGAGTATAGAGGCTGGACCTGCTGAGGAGGAGATTCAAAGTAGAGAGGCTGGACCAGCTGAGGAGGAGATTCAAATCGTCAATTATTTTGCCCGTCCCAAGTCTAAAGATCTGTCTTTATTTTTTCAATATCACCCCCAACAAACCCCAAGAAAAACCTTGCCTAATATTTTTCATGGTAGGGATGGGATCAACCGCAAGTGGTTGACTTACTGTGAAGAAAGACGTGCTCTCTTTTGCACAGTTTGTTTGGCATTTTCAAAGCCCACTGCTTTTGACAGCGCTTTTGTTAGAGGAGGCATGCAATCCTGGAAGCATGTACATCAAAGAATTGAGGAGCATGAAATAAGTCGTATCCATCGAGACTGTGCAGAGGCTTACTTCTTGAGGGCACATAAAGGGGACATTGAGAGTAGATTAAGAGGAAACCAGCTCTTCCTCCATCAAGAGCAAGTCAGAAGAAAACGGCAGGTGATGGATCGTGTAGTCAATGTTGTCAAGGTAATCGGAAAACAGGGTCTAAGCTACAGAGGCTCCAAATTTGAAGCTGCCTACACTTTGGAAGACCGAAGTTTAGACCACGGTAACTTCCTTGAAATGATCATGCTCCTGAGTATGTATGACCCCTGCCTGCAACAACATTTGACTGAATGTATCGAAAGAAGTAAAAACAGCATGAAGCTGGGGCAAGAGGCAGAGGTTCATTGGTCACTCTGCTTTCAAAAGATACAATCAACAAGGTTGTCAAAGTGATCAGTGGGCTGATAAGTGAGACAATTGCCAGTGAGGTCAGAGAAGCTAAAATGTTTTCTGTCCAGATTGACACCACTCAAGACATCACATCCAAAGACCAGTGCTCTGTGATTCTCAGGTATGTCACAGATGTGGTCCATGAGAAGTTGGTCGCGCTGGTCGATTGTGAGGCTTCTACTGGGCAGTATTTTCTCGATCTCCTGAAAGAATCACTCACAAGACTTAATCTTGATGTGTCATGTTGTGTAGGGAGTACTACAGATGGGGCAGCCAATATGCAGGGTAGTTACAAAGGCTTCTCTTCCTTTCTATCAAAGGAGGCCCCTAACCAAATCCACGTCTGGTGCTATGCTCATGTCCTAAACCTAGTATTAGCAGACACAACAGGCAGTGTTATTCAGAGTGCATCGCTTTTCACTCTCTTGAATGACATTGCTGTTTTTATAAGGGATTCTTACAAACGCATGAAGAAGTGGGAAGAAACCAGCACAGACAAGCGACACAGAATACTCTCTCCAATAGACAGACACGGTGGTGGGCAAAAGATGCTGCTCTCACAAAGGTGTTTGGGAGTTTTGGAAGCCCTGACAGTGCCATGTATGTAGATCTAGTCTTGACTTTATCAGTAATTCAGCTAGACAGAACCATGAAGCCTACTGCTAGAGCCAAGGCCAAAGGATACATTGAGGGTCTCCTAAAATTTGAGACAATTCTCACAGCCCAAATCTTCCTACGGATTTTTGAGCGCACGTCACCCCTGTCCAAATACCTGCAGACAAACGGAATGGATCTCCTGACCGCACACTGCCTGGTAGTGGGAACAGAGGATGGGCTGAAGAAGTGTGTGCGAGACTTCAGTGGCATAAAAGAAGCTGCAGACCAGTTTGTGGTGTGGGCTAATGGTGAGCTGCTGGAGAAGGAGGACTGTGAGATGGAGGTGGAGGTAGCACTACCTGAAAAATGGGTTAAGAAAAAGAAGATCATGCCAGGAGAGCTGGCAGAAGATGAGCCCTTAACAGCAGCTGAGAGGGACTTTGAGGTGACCATACATAATGTCATTATGGATACTGTCACTCAAAGTATCCATGAGCGCTTTGCTGTGAGTGCAAAGCTTTGCTCAGATTTTGCCTGCCTTGATCCACAAAACTTCCCTGAGGTAAGGGATAAGGGACTTCCAGGATCAGCAATGAAAAACCTCAGCAGTTGCTTAATGAAATTTGATGCCAGAGCCACTACTGGTACCTTACAGGCTGAGCTGGCAAGCCTAGCCACACAGTGGGAAAGACTAAAGCTGTCCCCCCTAGAGGAGTACAAGGTGCGGACCTCAGGAGAAAATGATTCACCTGAAGGCACAGAGGATGGTGATGAAGAAGAACCATGCGATGTAGAAAGGCCAGAATTGGTCCATGTTAACTGTTCTATGTGTAAGAATTGTGCCATTTGTGTTTACCTAATCTTGGCACAATACAATTTACTGACAAATTCATACCATGTAATTGGACTGGCCTACAAATTTCTTTTGACATTATCCACTACTCAAGTGGCCTGTGAGAGAAGTTTTTCTACCCTTAAATTTGTGAAGAACAGACTTAGGAGCACTATCGGCCAAGAGCACTTGGAAGCATTTATGCTCATGGCAACAGAGAAAAACATTCTGATGTCCTTGGACACTGATGGGGTGATAAACAAGGTTGCAGAGACCAGTGACCTTCTCAGACGACAGCTCATGTTTTAAGGTAGGACATGTTTCATTTGTCAAGATTTTTTTTTTTTCATGATAATTTAATATGACTAAAGTATCCATTAATTATGCTGACCAATTATATTATGACTTACAAAATACTGTAATAAAAATGAAAGGCACTCCACCCTTTTCCCTGCTCATGTTTTTCAGACCAAAACTCCTACTTCCCACCTCCAGCTCAGAAGGAGGACTCTACTCTCTGCCCCTGAGAGAATGACACTTCCTCTGTGCCCCTGAGGTAAAAACACCACTCTCTGTGCCCCTGAGAGAAGGACACTTCCTCTGTGCCCCTGAGGTAAAGACACCACTCTCTGTGCCCCTGAGAGAAGGACACTTCCTCTGTGCCCCTGAGGTAAAGACACCACTCTCTGTGCCCCTGAGAGAAGGACACTTCCTCTGTGCCCCTGAGGTAAAGACACTACTCTCTGTGCACCTGAGAGAAGGACACTTCCTCTGTGCCTCTGAGGTAAAGACACTACTCTCTGTGCCCCTAAGAGAAGGACAATTATCTCTGTATATAATCAGAGGTCTATAGTTCACTATAAACCCAGGCTACTCAAAATCCCTGATAAATGGTTTGTGGCACTCTTTGGAACTATGTATATACTGTAATATTTCTCTACAAACCTTATTCAAAGTGCCTGATTTTCCATTTATTTAATTACCTGTGTTATTAGGTTGGCATTGTCTATACTTCCTTTTCTATATACTGCACTTAAATATCTATAGTTCCTTACAAATATATTGAAAGTGCCTGGTTTTCCAGTGGTTGATTGGCTTGTTGTATTGCATTAGCACTATTTTTAGTTCATTTCGATGTGTATACAATGCTATTACTTTGATTTAAAAATATGTTCATATTTAAGGCTGGAAATTATGAATGTATAGATTGATATGTATAGCAATTGAATGGCCTGTTTAGGCCTGTATTGACAATGTCTATATGATGTTACATTTCAGCATCTTTTTATTAATAGAAAACCCATAAAAGCTTTAAACCTACACTTTTGTCAATAATGTGCATTTGTCTAGTGCCGTCTAGTGATCAGGTTTCATATTTCCATTAAATCCTTCCCAAATGCATAGACTTGGCTGGCGTTAGAACAGATGGAGGAATTCAAGAAACATAGCATAATCTGGGTCTTCATCCAGATAAAAAAAATAGATTTAGTATTTTAAATTGACATACATTTTGTTTGTGTTATTGATATATGGGGGGGTTGGTGTTGCATTGGGCCGGTGGTGGGCCGGTGCGGTAAGAATTTTCCCGGTGGATTTTAGTGCCACACTCCGCCCCTGGCTGGGAGTAAGACTTCTCTTTTACTGTATGTTACAAGGGAGGGGCCCCTTAAAAACCTTAGGCATAAATATCAGATTTGATATGTCTTTCATCTTTTTGAACAAATGTATCAACAGGTGGTGCATCCACTTAGCAGTAGAATTAATTTTGTAGAATTTACCTACTATAAATATATGAATATATAATTGTATTTACTGTAAATAATTTTAAGAGATAGTTCACCCAAAAATGTCAACATTTACTCAACCTCACACTCACATTGCCATCCCAGATGTGTATGACTTTCTTTCTTCTGCAGAAAACAAACAAAGACTTTTAGATGGACATCTCAGCTCTTATGGTCCTTACAATCCAAGTGCATGTTGACCAGAACTTTGAAAGTCCAAAAATCACATAAAGTCCACATAAAAGTAATCCATCCACTCCAATGGTTAAATCCATATCTTTGAAGCGATTACTATAAATCTCCACGTTTCAATTGATTTTTTCAGAAAAGCTCAGTGAAAATTGGTGAGTTCAATATGCATTCTGCTCTCCACCCCAGACATACGGGTATAAAAGGAGATGGCATGCACCACTCATTCAGACTTGTTCTTCGGAGCTGAGCACATGTATGTGTTCATCCCATCACCTTGTTATTTGCCTGCTGGAATTATGGCGCATATCAGTGGTCACCCTTTCAAAAAAATAAATAAGTGAGTGTCGTGTTTCCCAAAGGTGCTTCGGCGGCTGAGTCTACAGGTATATTATAATCACCGGATGACCACAAAATCTGTCTCGAGTGCTTGGGACGCCAGCACGCCAAGACAGCTTTTGGGAAGAGGTCATGTTCTCATGGTGAGAACATGCCCTTGAAAACATTGTGATCACAACTCTCTTCCTTCTTCTTGAAGCAGAGAGCCACTGCGGCTTCTTCCCGACCTCGTCCGTCCTGCATTGAAACTCAGGAGTCTGGGTCATCGAGCCCGGTAGGTGATTTTGATGTGGATATGGAAGTTTCTCTGCCGGCTCAGTTCCCAGTGGACTACCCATCCCCAGCACGCTCGCTCTGCCCGGTAGAGTTCACAAGAGAGGCAGGCGGTCCACCTCAGGGCGGATTTAATGTCTTGTTCATGGCTCGCGACAAGTCTGAATTTTCGGTCGCAAACAGACTCCTTCTTTGGTTTGCCTTCAAGGGACAAGTATACCAGTACAAGGTCCTCCCTTTTGGTCTGTCCCTGTATACTCGTGACTTTACCATAGTCACAGAGGCCGCCCTGGGTGTTCCAGATGATGAATCTTGCATCAACAAAAGGGCTGTATATCTGCGTGTTCCAGATTGCAAGAACCCTCTCTGTGCTTCCAGGAGATCAGCACTCCTCAGCTCCTTCGTGTCCAAGGCAGTTGAAACAGAATCCCTCACAGAACTCATCGACAGATCAAGAAGAATGTAAATATCACTATTAAACCTCTTTCCTGAGACCTTGGCATGTTGAGTCAAGACCACCTAAACAAGACCAAGTCAAGACCAAGACCAGAGTGTATCAAGGTGCAGAATGTAGTTGAAGTAAATCATCAATATACTGAGGGGCTAGACCATGCAAGGCCTTACAAACATACAGCAGAACCTTGATTTAACTCTGTAGCTAACTGGAAGCCAATGTAGGGAAGTGAGAACAGGGGTAATGTGCTGTCTTTTCTTGGTACCCCTTAGAAGTCTAGCTGCTGCATTTTTGACTACTTGCAGACGTGATAAAGAAGATTGAGACAGACCCACATATAAGGCGTTGCACTAATCCAGCCTGGATGTAATAAGAGCATGAATCATCCATAATTTAACTTCCTTAAGACAGGAGATGAGATTACTGATGGAACAACAGTCGTTAGACCTGACAGGAAGATCAAATTGTGTGTTATCAGCATAACAATATTAGGCTATAGTGTACTTCTGAAAGATAGAGCCTAAAGGAAGCATATGAAGAGCAAAAAGCAGAGGACCCAACATGGAGCCTTGTGGAATGCCATATGTGATCAGTGTTGGGGAAGAGAAGTGATTATCAATACTGATAGAAAAAGTTCTATCCTTAAGGTATGAGGAAAACCAGTTTAATTCAACTCTCTGGATGCCAACCAACTTCTCAAGATGATGTAAAAGAATGGAGTGATCGATCATGTCAAATGCTGCACTGAGGTCTAGAAGGATTAAAATTGCCCCGAACAGCTTCATCCCTAATAAGCTACATAGCTTTATGTGGCCTGTCTTGTCATTGTTCAAAAGAAAATACATAACTTGGGAACAACAATTTGTCACTATATGTCCTGTACCTTCAATCTCTCAGAAAGTTAACACTGCATTAGCAATACCCCTCGATATATGTTAACTTAATTAGGTAGCTTGCCCAGCTAGCTAGGTGGCAAATAGCTGGCAAGCAACTGAAACTAGTGCCCTAAAAACAATAAATACATATGTAGCAAATATGCATAGCTAATACTTGCTGAATCTCTTTGGGTGAGGGGTGAAGATGCGTTTAGGTACATATATTGCATTCCATTCAAATCGGATGTGGGATATTCCACTTGATATCTACGATCTCCGACTAAAGGCATTCCAATGCCAGATGCTCGGAAGATGACATTAAGAGGATTCAAAACAATGGTCCCGTTAGCTTAGCAGGTGTTTGACTGTCACCAGAGATGTCTTCTAACAACCCAATTCAGAAACAATTTGCAAGGCTAGCATTTGTGTCTCAGGTGCACAATTATCAAAAGAGAGTTTAATTTACCATGTTTTTAACACCTACTACTCTGCTAACGTTTGTTAAACACGCTTTAATATCATGTAAAGTAGGAACTTTGACTAATCTATATTATTTAATAAAAGTGAATGTCACTTATTTTTTCATCTTCCTGGGTGCCGATCGTGATGCAATGCACCTGCATCTTGGCGAAATCTGAGTTAAAAATGTCAGTTGGAAATTCCGACTTGGTTTGTTGGGCCATTTTGGCTAAAGATCTTCTGACACAAAGCAGTCCCATGGGTGGATGTGTGATAAGATCTGTTTCTTAGTTAACAGCTTGAATGTGCATTTGCCAGCACATGATTCAAGCATCTCAGATCTAGGATCGTCCGAAGCCCACGTCTTTCTTCATAAAGAAAGGGTAGCAGTTGTAAAACCATTTGATGCCGTGGCAGCTCGAAACAACCTCTATCGCATCTTTTGTGAGGAGATTGTACATTTATGCACGTAATACAGGCACGTAATACAGGCACATCCCATGACGAAACCATCGATGGCAAAACACTTTTGATGCAAGGCAGTCTGCTTGAAAACTGGATCAAATACCTGTATTCGATAATTTTTTGCACACAATCTGACATGCCTGTCAGCGCCCACCACTAATTCACATAACGAGCTAACTGGCGCTTTATAGTTGACATTAATTGTGAACAATTACAGTGTGCACAGTGTGTGAAATGGGGAAGCAAGGCAAATTCTCAAAAACGGCCTTAGCCAAATTTAATAAGTACACTAAGGTATGGTTTATGGACATGCAAAAATAAGAGAGAGAATTGTTTGTATACTGATCATGATGACAGAACTCAATTCAAATTTTACAGGTGAAGATAGGCCAGAGGCCACGTCTTTCCGCATTTGATGAGAAAATTAAAAAACAGCACATCACTATTTGAAAAAGTAATTTTTTATCAAATCTAGACAAGCCCCATTTCTAGCAGCCTTGAGTAATCATGCTAAATTGCTATTTTGGTACTAGAAAATCACTTGCCATATATCAAACACTGCTGAAAGCTATTTGGTTAGTTAAATGAAGGGTAACATTGTCTTTGTTTTTGAGTTGTTACAGTATGCAATAGACTGGCATGTCGTAAGGTCAATATTAGGTCAGAAATAGCAAAAAAGAAACAGCTTTCTCTAGAAACTCATCAGTTAATCATTGCCAAAAACTGAAGATTTCATACAAAGTTGTCCTTGTCTTCAAAGACAAGGACAACTGGCTCTAACAAGGACAGAAAGAGATGTGGAAGGCCAGATGTGCAAATAAACAAGAGGATAAGAGTCTATAGTCTGAGAAATAGATGCCTCACATGTCCTCAGCTGAATGCTTGACCAGTTTCATGTACAACAGTAAAGAGAAGTCTCAGGGTTGCAGGCCTTATGGGAAGCATTGCAAAGAAATAGACACTTTTTAAACAGAAAATACAAAAAGAAAAGGTTGGTGTGGGCAAAGCAACACAGACATTGGACAACAGAAATTGGAAAAGAGTGTTATGGAACCCCATTGAACTTTTGTGTGATCAGCTAGACTGTAAGGTGTGTAAGAAGTGCTACAGGAATTGTGGGGTGAAATGTCACCTGAGTATCTGGACAAAATGACAGCTAGAATGCCAAGGTTGTTTAAGAAGTTCTGGAAAAAAATAACTATTCAAATTGTAATAGCAATTTGTCAAGTTATTAATGTCCTGATTATACATTGTGATCAGCTAAATGCCACAATGCAAATTGGTAACAATTTCTTTCCATAAGAACAAAATCTGTAAACTCTTCCAAACTATTGGCCACCAGTGTGTATATATATATATATATATATATATATATATATATATATATATATATATATATATATATATATATATATGAAAGGATATAGGTGCTGCCTGGTTGCTGCGTTAAGTGGGTAGATGTCTCGCAGAGCAAAGGACCCAATCCTGTGGTGAGGCGGAGAGACTTCTTTGCCAGAAAATTAGAGGGGCCAGTGGGATTCCCTGCAGATGGGTGTCCATCAAAGGTGAAGAGAGGGATGATCCAGGTGCGTAGTCAAGAAACGATGATGTTGGTCTTGAAGGAATAAAATTCTGAAGAAATGGTGTGTGAGAGCCACTTATATAGGACAAATGTGCACCTAAAAGGGAGGGGCTCGAACACCATTGCCAATCATAAGATTGGCATTATGATACAAAAGCAATGTCTCATGAACTGAATCGATAGGGAACGTGCACATGCGTTAGCTGAACAAGTCAGAAAATAGTGTTTTTTGGTGTGATCTGAGTTAAAGAAGCGCAATTTATTAAACCATTGTTGTCCGATTTAACTGCTGATTTGAAATATGTTCTTTGATTGTAATCTTATCCAACTGAAAATAGCGTTTTTTGGTGTGATCTGAGTTAAAGAAGCGCAATTTATTAAACCATTGTTGTCCGATTTAACTGCTGATTTGAAATATGTTCTTTGATTGTAATCTTATCCAACTGTTTTGGAGATTTAGCTCTTTACCCATTCAAATAGATAGGAGCTGTACTTTTATGCTGCTTATGCCCATAAAAAATAGCTGCCTGGGAGCGTTCCAAAGATGGCTGCCGAGTGTAATGACTTGCCTTAAAAGGGACTTTGGCTGGAGGCAGCGCATATCTCATAACCCCCACCCCTTCACACAAACTCTGTGAAATTGATGGAAGATAACATATTAAAACACATTAAAACTCAAAGAAGTGGAAGTTTTGGTGTAGTCTGCCATGTTGCTGGATGGATTAAATAAACTCTGGGCTGGTCTTTTAAACTGTGCAAGTCCTTTAGAAATTTCTCTCCCATTCCGACACAATGCCGAAAAGGCAGAGAGAAGAGACATTTAAGTTATTATGATTTAACAATGGAAAAATTATAGAAACAAAGAAACAGCTAACATTCCTGATGAGATAAACTGTATGAGCTTGCCCTTTATGCATTTCTGAAAAATAAAAATGTGGTGTAGATACTGAGCATGAATTTCAAGTTCATTAAAGAGAAAAACAAAATATATTTCTAAACAAATCAAAGTATTAAAATATATGGGATAAATAATATGACAACCATATGAATTAAATGAAAAATACATATAAAAATTATATTTCACACACAGATTAAATTAGATTAATTGGAATTTAGCAAAAACCTTGTTGTTACAGCATCGGCTAGGCAGATTCCTAGCTGCTTACATCTCCAATGCGACTTGAATGTCTGTTTGATGAAATTCCTGACTGTGACAAGGCTCTACTCTCAGACACAACGATCGTTTAAGAGACCTATAGGGTTCAGTACAGATAGCACATGTGACACTGTGCTTCAAAAGCACAGTCATGTATGTACATACATCTAGCTCAATTTTATTTAGGCTGTTAACAGATTTTTATTATAGGGTTCCCCACACCTTTTGACCAATGAATTTCCATGACTGTTAAAGTTATCCATGATTACATGGATTTTTAAAAATCGCTTCATATAAATTGCACTCACAAAGAGCAATTTCTAGCCATTTAAATATTTTTGAGCTGTGCATAAATAGAGAAATCTATATTTGTTATAGTTATTTCCATGACTTTTTATGAATGTGTTAATTATGACTTTTTCAGGCCTGGTAACCTTGTTAATAGGAATTAAACACCAAAGAATGAGGTGAAAGCAAGAGCCTTTTTGACTTATGGTCTCCTTCCATCATGTGTTGCATAACAACACTAACTAAGGTTAAACCAAACTGTGTCCCAACATGCTCCTATTATATTTGTAATTCACATTCTCAGGAGTGTTCTGGAAGTAGGCAAATAAATGAGAAACGGCATTAGGCTAGGTTCTCCCTCTGTTGCTGGGGTACAGCACCGGCAGGGTTGGAAAATATTTAGCAGAAAGCTGCAGCTGGTGTACCTGGCCAAGGCCAGAGCGGCCCAGGCCTTCATTTGGTAAGAAGAAAAACACTTCAGCCTCTGATTGTGTCATGTCACATTCTGCACATCTGTCAATGTAGTGGATTATATCTTGAGAGACTAGAATTGGCTACCCAGAATCAGACTGTAATCAATCTCGGCTGAGAGTGGAACGATGGAGGGGGCCCGTCCTGCATGGGCTCCTGGGAGCTGTCCGGCTTGGAGCCGGTGCCTGAACAGGTGATGTAGCAGTAGAGCGACTCCACTCGTTACTCAATATAAGCCTCAGCTGTGAAGGGGAAAGGATTTTTTTGGTAATTTTTCAACAATATGGGGAATTGAGGCAGAGTGAGAATTTAAAGCAACCGAATCCATTTTGGTATTAATGTCAAGCTGCTGTTATAAGAGGTAAGCTGATTTCTGCAGTATTGTGAAACGCCTGAACTGCATGGAGGATTACACTTGTGCAGAGAGCACCTATGACCACACAACTGCTTTTTCCATAATGCTCACACAAATAAGAATATTGCTAACTGTATAGCTTAAGCTACCAGACTGCACAAGTTCTGCATTCACATTCACTTTTGCCATTATAGTAGAGAGTAATTACATTATTGAGGAGAGATAGGGGAAAGGGATTGGGACATGTCACAGACTGGACTCAAAACTGCATCAACCACCTAAGCACCACAACTCAACATTTCAGGAGCATGTGTGTTAAAGCTAAACACTTGTCAATTCAAGTCAAGTGTTTTTTATTGTCATTTCAACCATATACATATACAAACACAGAACCACATGAGACTACACAACTAAATAAAATACCTATATAAAGTGCACGTGCAAACATTTTAAACAGTACAAGATATTTCTAACAATGAACAGGACAATAGGCACAGTGAAAGACAGTGCAGCGCCGATCAGTACACAGCAGTACAAAAAGATGATAGTTTCTAAAAACGTAAACATAACATACTATTAGATAGTGTTCTATGCACATAGCAGTTATTGAGGTAGCAGACAGTTATAAAGTGACAGTAATTAAAGTGCAACTCAGGACAGGTGTGTTTGTGTCAAACCAGTCTCTGAGTATTGAGGAGTCTGATGGCTTGGGGGAAGAAGCTGTTACACAGTCTAGCCGTGAGGGCCCGAATGCTTCGGTACCTCTTGCCAGACGGCAGGAGGGTAAAGAGTTTGTGTG
This sequence comes from Xyrauchen texanus, assembly GCF_025860055.1. Classification (NCBI taxonomy): domain Eukaryota; kingdom Metazoa; phylum Chordata; class Actinopteri; order Cypriniformes; family Catostomidae; genus Xyrauchen; species Xyrauchen texanus. Next base: position 13,474,502 of record NC_068307.1, read on the forward strand.
AGGGGTGTGTGGGGTCGTCCACAATGCTGGTTGCTTTGCGAATACAGTGTTTTTTGTAAATGTCTTTGATGGAGGGAAGAGAGACCCTGATGATCTTCTCAGCTGTCCTCACTATCCTCTGCAGGGCTTTGCGGTCCGAAACGGTCCAAGTCCCAAACCAGGCAGTGATGCAGCTGCTCAGGATGCTCTCAATAGTCCCTCTATAGAATGTAGTGAGGATGGGGGTGGGAGATGTGCTTTCCTCAGCCTTCGAAGAAAGTAGAGACACTGCTGGGCTTTCTTGGTGATAGAGCTGGTGTTGAGGGATCAGGTGAGGTATTCGGCCAGGTGAACACCAAGGAATTTGGTGCTCTTGACGATCTCCACAGAGGAGCTGTCGATGTTCAGCGGAGAGTGTTCACCTTGTGCTCTCCTAAAGTCAACAACCATCTCTTTTGTTTTGTCGACATTCAGGGACAGGTTGTTGGCTCTACACCAGTCCATTAGCCGCTGCTCCTCCTCTCTGTATGCTGACTCGTTGTTCTTGCTGATGAGACCCACCACGGTCGTGTCATCTGAGAACTTGACAATGTGGTTCGAGCTGTGCATTGCTGCACAGTCGTGAGTCAGCAGAGTGAACAGCAGTGGACTGAGCACACAGCCCTGGGGGGCCCCAGTGCTCAGTGTGGTGGTGGTGGAGATGCTGTTCCCGATCCGGACTGACTGAGGTCTCCCAGTCAGGAAGTTCAGGATCCAGTTGCAGAGGGAGGTGTCCAGGTGTCCAGAAAAGGTATGCTGGACACTCCCACCATCTTCCACTGGTCGAGCAAAAAGCCAGTGTTGTTGTGTCGGGCTGGGAGGACTGCAAAGCAATGTTTTGATAGCGCCACAGTGTCTAAACTTTTCAAGGGAATCAACCTACGAATGGCTTACTTACGGTTGTATTTGCATTTTAACCTCATGAGACCTGAGCATGACTGCAGTGTGCATTTTCAATTTCAATTTCGATTTGTAACAAAAAGAAAAAACTAGAGCAAATAGTTTTCCTAAAAATTTATGTCCACATATTTGTACAGCAGGACTAAGTTGTGACATTTTAAATAATACCAAGTTATACAGAGTTTTATTGTTTGTTATTCATGTTTTTGAGATCTAACACACATTACAGCTGATTTTCTGTAAAGCTGCTTTGGAGCAGTATATATTGCGAACAGCACAAATAAAAAAATTAAACAAATTAAATTGATTTGACTTGATTTGACTTATATTTTACAATAGACAACAAAATCTCAATGTCCTCTGATCACACTGTCAAACAAACAAGTTATAGCCAGTGCTTTAGAAGCCTTATAGAAGCATTTTACCAATCAGAAATTAGCATAAATTATTCTGATTAAAAGTAATGGGGAGCATCATCCAATCACTGCCATCCATGTTAAAATAAAATGATACATGACACATTCCAAATTCACAGTGTGTACCGATGACCATTGTCACATGTCTGCCAATAATTTTGGGTGGTCCAAACATAATCTGCAGCCTGAAACCGAACTTCTGGTCAGATTTTAGGAGTGAATTAACTTAGCCGCATAGGAAATCTATAGGATGCTCCCATGCTCCCTATTTAGTGAATTAACAAAGCTCCAGTGTGCTGTCTGTCTGCACTGGTCTCAGAACAGCTCAAAATGCACCTTATTTTCATCCTAACTCCATATAAAGCCTCTGAAAGCAATTGTTTTCCTCAATGTGAAAATGCACAGTAAATACAGGATTTCTAATGAAAAACTAGCATTATTATATTGCATGCTGTTTTGCGATAAATCTTTCATTTCTTTAAAAATGGCATATTGGATGGAACTACAGGATCTAATCTTTTGACAAATGCTGCTGTGATCAGCACCCTGTTGTTTTGTCACATGACTCTGAGCGTCGAAAATTTAACCATTTACTTACAGCCCAGAGTCTCCTTAACAGATCATTTGGTTTAAATGAATTTAAATTATGCTTTGCTTATAGCGAAACCAAAACACAATGTCCATGCAGAAAGACGTGGGGTTACACAAGGTTAAACTGGGATAACGTAAGGTATTTTAGAATCTAATATATTGCACACTTTTAACTTCTATCCAAATTATTACTACACCTAAAACATCAATAGCGTTATTCTTCCTTCAGTAGACAGAAAGTCACAAACAACCATTACTAAGCACAACATTCAGGGAATTACCTCTCCGTGTACAATCTTGAGTTTGCCTTCAATAACAAATGGCTTTAACAGAGAATGTAGACAGATACATGTCTGACTTGAACACTTTTACAGTGCCATGCAGGAACATCAGCCCATATCTCACTTCCTAAATATTTTGGCACTTAAATTTCCATCTGGATAATGGAAATATAATTGCTCCTGATTACACTGAAACCCTTCTGTCTAAACACTAGAATAATATGGTGCTGTTCTCACCTCTCTGGGTTTTTAAGCATTTTTGGTATTGATATAAAGTGTTTGTCCTCGAATCAGGGTTCGCACAGATGCTTTGAAGGTAATTCCAAGGAATTTCGAGGACTTTTCAAGCACATTTGTATTTCTTTTCTAGGACTAAGCTCGAGATGTCATTAAAACTAATTCTTTATTTTATCATTTTAAATCAAAATCTTTTAATCGTTCAGTTAATACATTTTTTATAAAACACCATTTTTTACAAGTACAAAATATTTAAATGTGCATATTTAACTACATATTCTCTGTAACAATTCTTGGTTCATTCATGATGACATTAATGTGCAATTGTAGTGTGCTTCCTTAAAACATACTTCGCTTTTCAACAAAAGTGAATAACTGTGTCCGTAAACAGTAGTCCATATGACTCGTGCTGTGTTTCATGTTTTCTAAAGTCACACAACAGATTTATGTGAGGAACTGAGCGAAATTGCAAATGGGTTATTCTCAAAAAATGTTGACTTTCCAACTTACAAAATATTGAAATTTCCTGTTCAGTTCAGTTGTTGGCAATAGATACTGATGGTAATTACCACATATTGAGGATTCAATGGGGTACAACACCAAAAATTGTTTTTTGTGAAAATATTAGTTAAAATGTGAATTAATAACTTTTTAACATGCTGGGAAAAACCATTATATACATATTTAAGCAGCCTCTGAACTTTGACCTTACAAATTATTTTCCACATCTTTTTGTATGTTAAAACATAAAAAAAGAGTTTTTAACATTGATAACACCAATGCCATGATATCAAGGGACAAACACTCTTTTTAAATTATTTATATTATTAAACATTATATAATAATTTTGTTTAGCTTTTTTGCATACTTGTTCGGCCTTGCACTAATGCTTTTATTAAAAATAGGTACAAAATAAATACACAAATAACTTTTCATAGAAGTTGTGTACCATCTGAAAGGGACAAGGATATTTTCAGGCAATTGACAATTTCAAATATATTTTCTAAACAATTTGCAAAACAAGCCATTTCATTTCATTAAAGTTTAGGTTATAGAATAATAACTGTAATTTTTTTCCGCTATTTCAAAGCTTCTTCATGACTAAAAAAGTTAAGGGACAACACATTTTTATATTGACCCAAATATTTTCAGAAATAACCTATTTTTGTGAGACACAAATCTGTCTTCACACAAGGGGCAATAGACGGTTCACAAAACGGAATCCTCCATTGATCTGCATTAAAATCTCAGAACGTTTTACATCTCATATCGTTTTTCTATCTGGTTTAATTTTTAATTAAAACTGATAGTTGCAAGGATTCATACTTGTTAAATCCGCCACAGCAATATCTACATGAAAAGAAAAATGATATATATATATATATATTCATTTTCCAGTAACAATTCATTGTGATTGGCCCATTCTGAACAGCCAAAAGTAAAAAGGTGCCACATGACAGCGCCGTCTAAGCGCTGCCTGCTTCAGCAGTGGTCTAGTGGTCTGTCATAGTGTTTTTCTGAAACACATATATACATTTAATTTATTAAATGAATTAAGCAATGTATTTTACTATTGTCTACAATTCAAGAACTTTTTAAGCAACTCTTGGTAAAAATTGCTATTTTCAAGGGTTTTCCAGTACTTATAGTAAAAAGTCAAATTCAGGTACTTCAAGCACCTTGTACGAACCCTGTCGAATATCATCGGTGGGAGTGTTTCACAGTTAAATAAATTATAGCTATTCAAAATAAATCACTGCTGCTTTCCTTTACCCAGTTTAATTCTCGGATACTTGTTTTAATAGGCTTTGATTGCCAGATAATAGCGCCCTAGATAAAAATAAAGGGGCAGGGGAAAATAGTTTAAATGTTAGATCTCACTCCAGGCAATGGAAATCTATTTCCATTGGTCTTCTTAATGAAACTAAAGATGGTTTTAGAATTACAAAATCAATTTTCATTCAGGTTTTAATCACAGTATTTTAATTCCCATAAAACTGCTTCCATCCAAGTGATTATTACAATGATGGCCCAGTGTAATATTAATGTCGAAATTGCTATAGTATCTTAAGGTAAAGCAAAGAAGTATAATAATACTTTTTATTATTATTATTGTTGTTGTTTAAAACTGTACAAAAATGGTACTTGTAGTAAGCAAAAACCTTACAAATAAAAACAAAGACAAGAAAATAAATAAGAATTAAATAAGAGATGATCTCTTCACAAATATCAACATCAAAATTGACTTTAGAAGAATAAGAGCAGAGAAATTTCAATCTCTTTCAATACCCTTTGGGTTTTATTTTAAATTGCCAAAATAAACAAGGCTCCAGACTTTCCTGAATCCTGTAAACCCTGTTACAATATTTCACATTAGTTTTCATCTGGTTCATATAATATGTGTAGTATAATATTATACACAAAATGATATAACCATAAGATGTCAGACCTTGAACTATGATTGGCTAAACAGAGAAATCTGACAACAGGTCAGAGAATTATGATGCAATCATTACATCATAATCATTATGATTTCATAAACATAATCATTATTTAATATTCTTGCCATGGATGTTACCAGATATTCATCCTCAATGACTATTGTGGTCACGGCCCTGAATCAGCACATAACAGAACTGTATAACACAAGAGTATGTCTGAGTCTCTCAAAAGAGACATCTGCTAAACCATAAGCACTTCAGCAAGACAAGAGGAAAGGCAACTGAAATATGGATGTGCGTATGTCTGCATGTGTGTGGGTACATGCTTAAAAGCTACAACCCTCCATTACCAAACTCTTCCCGACCTAACACCAGAGAGGTGATTTCTCACACAACATGTCTAACTTTTCCATATTCCATCAGTGGAGTGGTGGATGATTTATTTTGGTTGTTTAGCCTGCCCCTTAAATTATTAAGGAAACACTTACTATGGGGCATGCTCTTCCTTGTACATCTTTGGCACCATGCTCTGCCCTGGAAGCATGATGTAAAAAATTCATCTGTGTCTTTCTGAAGCTCATCACACGTTTCTCTGCTCGTATTGGATTAATGAGTTCAAAGTGCTTTTTGAGATATGAGGCTTCTCTCTCTCTCATGCATATACACCTTAGACAGTAAAGATTTCAAGCTGCACTACGTAACTTTGTGCTCTCAAGTGAAATCTGTGGTTGAAACCTAAAACTGCAAGCAATTTGCAGAAGAATATATTCCATCATTTGTGTTCTTGCACTACTCTTCTGGTGTATGAATCTCCCAATTTGAGTTTATTTGGACATCGCCTGTGTGTGATCAAGTCTTGAGCTAGAGTCATAATGTGTTATTTTCATTTTGATATTATGTTATACGATTAAACATTTGAAATGGAAATATTACTTGCTTTGATGAAGATAAACAACACTCTTATTAACATATTTGAATAAATTTTACACTTAAATCTCTTTTCTTACACAACACTCAAAGCACTTTTAGAAAGAGAACAGGGGAGTCTCCTCAGCAACCACCAATATATCTGAATATGATTATTCAAGTGTTTTATCTATTATTAATGTTTGAATTGTATTACAATTTACAATTTAAGAAGCTAAACTCGTTATATGGCTGATACAAGTTCAATAGAAGACTTCATTATTTATATACTACTGTATATTGTCCAGCCTCAGTTACTACAACAGCATGTCTATGCAATACACACAACAACACTGTAAACCTAAAACATAAAATAAGGATTGAATAATGATAGGAGATAAAATATACTTTATTAAATTAAAAAATAATATGCTTAAATGTGCAATATAATAATTACAAGAAGTTGATTTCAGAAGTCATGCATATTAAACAAGTCACAGTAACTTCACCAGACAACATAGATGCGTTGGTTAACACACAACTAACGTTCGAGTCATAAAAGCATGAGAAGCAATATAAGCTTCAACAACCCTACCAGACAACATATCCAAGCATTATAGCAGGTAAACAACTTCAAAAAATGGATAAGAGATAAACATCCATCTAGACTACAACGATGCTGTCCTGAACTGTGTGAGTATTACTGAAATGAGCTGAACAACGTAGTTCGTTTCTCCAGCCAGAACATGGGACAGCCGGTACTTCTCTCCTGTGTGTGCAGACATTACGTAATGACACAAGGATGAACGTCAGCTCAAAATACAAATAATTTTTATAAGCTTACCGTAGTGAATTGGGGTAAGGTAAGGACACTGTTTTAAACACTGATTGTTTATGTACTCAATCAATAATGGCAATTTGTTAATTTATGACCCAAAAAAATGTTACATAGTGTAGCTTTAAAATAAGTTAACTATAATTCAGGCACTCATCAGCTATAAACTATATGCCAACAATGCTTTGATTCCGGATGTCAGTTTTTTCTCTTCTTTAAGAGGAATTGTTTTCTGGCATCATTTACTCACTTTCATGCCATTTTAATCCCGTATGACTTCACCAAAGGAGAAGTTTAGCAGAATGTCTGACGTGATATCTTCCATACAACAATGTGGATGAGGACCAGGGAATGTCTAGCTTCAAAAAGGTAAAAAAAGCACCATAAACGCACCATACAAAAGTAGTCCATATGATTTATACAAAATATAGGAACAAACCAAACATTTAATGTGTTATTCACTAAAAAATCTTGCTTGACAGCTGTTATCACGATTCACTTTCATTTTATGGAAAAAAGCAGTTTCAACAAATAACTCCTTTCCTGCCTCATGGAAGAAAGATAGTCATACAGGTTTGGAACGACAGGATGGTGAATAAATAATGACAGTATTTTCACTTTTGGGTTAACTAACCCTTTGATGTTGTGCCAAGCACTGGATACACATTCTACGATTTCACAAAAAAGTTATGTAAATGCAAATATTTAATGAACATGCAGTAATCCAGTGTGCACAACATTATATTGCTTTCACGTTCCTTTGCTTCAGTGTCTCTGTTGAAATTATGCCATATCGCAGCCTTTTGCATAGTTAGTGTTGAAGGGAGACCCACCTTGCTGTCTAATTTCCCTCAGACCCCTGCAGCGAAACAGTACTTAATTGCTGAACACTTCCATAGAGTGGGGCTAGACGTAAATTGTCATTTCCACCAGAGCTTCGGTGATCAAAGCTACTCATATTCACAGCATACCGATAGAAGAGTTTAGCCTCAAGCCTGCCTCACATGCACACACACACACACACACACACACACACACACACACACACACACACACAGCATATTTCTGTTTCTGTAGTCTAGATAAGGTTTCTAACTCATGATCCAAAACCATTTACAAGCCACTTGTGGAAAGCAAGAACAAAGCATCCTGGACTTGTAGCGGGGGGATTTCTATACCAATCTCTTTTCAAAAATACATGACTGCGGTGGGGCTCACAACCAGTGATCGACCAAAATGGGTTTTTTAATGGCCAAAGACGATGCCGATATCCAGAGAGCAAGGTGGTCGATGTATCACACAATATAATATAGTAAATAACATAAACATAAAATTGTTAAAAAAAAATGAATAAACTCTTATTTAGCACTATATTTTCTCAATTTCACACTAAACTTTAACTTTGTAAAAAAGAAAAAAAAGAAATATTGAATTTTAAATTGTAGATAGCAGCTTCTTCTGATTTCTGTTTATTCATTACATTTTAGCAATTTATTTGCACATGAAGAAATTGTTAATATATTAGGAAATAACATTACACATAGCCAAAAATACAGAATCAAACCAAATGCACATACAGTGCATAGTGAATGAGTAATTTACTCATAGCACACGTGAAGTTGCATTCACACGCTTGTGCAGATCCAGCGAGAGCAGCAATCTCCTAAATGGCCTGCCTGGATTGTCATGGAGTGACTGTCATGATTGTGAATCTGAGGAACATTTGATCTTGATCCTGAAGTTCTTGATTCTGGCTAATGGAATACACGATTCAGAGGAAGATATTAGATGACCACTCGACGAGAAGAAAATGCTGGATTTTCGTGAGGTTCATGAAATACACACTTTTTAAATGAGATATCTGCATATTCGCAGATGGTATATAATAGAAGTTTTATTGATATTTTCATTTTATCATTAGAAAAGTTATAGAGAACTGTTGAGGAGAGACTGTTACAATACGTGCTTAAGAGGAAGATTTATGAGTGCTCCACAGAATACTGGATATGCTGAAGTTGTGTGAGGTTGGTTTATTACATCTGTTTAAACGAGATATGCACATATTTGCAGATGGTAAATGATATTAGTTTTATTGATATTTGCCTTTGTATCATTAGACAAGACAATTAAAAGTTACAGGGAACTGTTGAGAGAGAGAGGGAGAATGAAACAGGCGAGTACTTTAACATTATGAGCTCAAACACATCTGCCGTGGCTCTGATATGCGGACCGTATAAATGACACTGTGTTGCACACAGTTATTGTAGTAGCACAATGCCATGTAACAACAAAACAAACCGTGACTGGTTGTTTAAATGTCTCAGTCACTTCACACCCAAGCTGGTGATTCTCAGCACCCTCAAGAAATACATTTGCCAAAGGGGAAAATATACTGGCCAATGCTGATAATTATTAAAATTCAGAATATTGACAGATTTATTGGACTCTGCAATATATATCGGTCAGCAACTACTCAATAATCCAAAACGAGCAAGATGTGGTTCAAAGACACATAACACAGACTTCTTACCTACAAAAAGTTTCTTAGGCATACCACATGCAGCATAACTCACAATGTAGATATTTTGAGAATCCCCCCCAAAAAAATTAAACATGAAGGCAAGACATGTGAAGCTCATATGTCTTCTGAAATATAACTTTATGAACTGATGTGTGAGTGTGATGTCCTCAATCCCACCAGAGCTTCCTCAGAGCAACTTCATACAACCATATCAACACAGCATTGGCATTGGCATTGACAACAGGACTTCGACAGTTAAACAGCAGAGCTAACCATCCAAATCAGGAGAAAAAATGAATAACAGATCACAAAGAACATGTGGATAAAACAAGGAACTGACCCAGTATCTGTATGGCGTTGTGGCCTGGGCGGGTCACATGATGCTGCTGGATGGTCTCGAACAAAGTGGCGTGGCACAGCAGTAAGCAGCTAACACTTATCCACAGACACAAGAACCAGGACATGGCAGGAACACTGGCTAGAGGGAAAGAAATCAAAGACAGAATATAAAAGCAACGATTATTCTATCTGACACATTGGCGCTTACCCACGTATGATTTCTCAACTCAGCATATAATTATTCTCATATAATTATTCTCAAATAACATAACAAGAATAACATCACATCTTTTATTTAAAGACATAATTATTTAAAAATGGCAATGCAGTTTTAAATCAACAGTGAAAGTATGACAAGATACATTACTGCTACAGAGATAATCAACCACTTCAGGCGCCGATTAAAAGGGTCAAACAGTGTCATTATTAATCCACTAAATTGAAACAAAACTTCCAGTTGCAGTTAAAGAAATCTACCTAAATACTGAATATACAAACTCTTGGAATGCTTGAAAGACTTTACATTTTCTTTAGACTTTACATCTTGGAATGCTTGAAAGACTTCTTCTGTGCCAGAGGCAAAAATAAATAAATAAATAATAATAAACAAATAATAATAATAAACTTTTAAATGACTCCTCTTCTAAAATATATGGCACAAAATGGCACAAATAACAATTCAACATCTCCATCACTTTAAATGGCAAACAGTGTTTAATTAATGAATGCACATTGGAGCTCTCTTGCACTCTTCAAGCTGACTGGAGCATCACAATGTACCCTCAAATGACATTGAAATTTACAATGAATATTCATCAAGCTCGAATTTAAGCATATAATTATTAACAGCACACTGTAATCCCCTTTCCTCCACTAAAGCTTTCTTAATCCGCAGTTTTGTGGAAATGTAAACTGTTCCCAGAGGACTGCTGTTCTTACTGACAGGCAAATTGCCTGAGAAACTTAAAACTCTCTTCTTGATTATTTTGAGATCTGGCACCTGCAATTAAAACGATTAACATGCAACAGAAGAAAATTAGTTCACAAATATGTTATCTTTATTATTATTATTATTAAAATGATTATCATTATTAGCTAATATTCCTAGAGTGTCTTGTGATTTTTAGACAGTTAATCTGAAAAACAAAATAATCACCTTCGACTTCAAGAGATTACCTAAACCGAACACTGATGCATTCTGATGCGTACTATTATTGATTTTCCAGGTAATATTTTAAGTCACACTTTGATGAGGTGAAATTTACAATGCCGGGAGGTTTTTGAAAGCAGCTTTGGGAGTCAGTGCGCACAGCTGTCGTCTAATTAATGCATTTATCTGATAAATCATCTGGCTGTATTGTTTTATTGGCGTTATTTTATTGTCCGCGCAATCATCACCGTCCCATCGCGCTGCACACGCGCTCACCCCAAACGCTCGCGCGGACGTACCTGCGCGCGATCACCGCAGGATATTTCGCGCTCCCTGCACGCCGATGGTTTACATGTGCCTCGACATGTTGCTGCAAATAAAAAAATTATAATAATTATGATGATGATGATAATAATAAATCCTGTGTGATTTCACACATTTCCGGGTGAGTAAATACGTGGAATAATTTGGATAGAGAAATACTTGTTTTATATTTGTACTTACGCTGTATCAGACGTTATAGTGAACAAAACAGAGCCCATATGTTTTATTGAGGGTAAAATGGATGTGTTATGTTCACCTGTTAAGTAACTGTAGCACCACTGAGCTGAGAAATTATTGACAGGAGAATCCTATAAGCTTATCTGATCTGCACCTTGTAAAAACTAATTACAAGTGTCAAAGAAAGGTTCAAGATTTTGGCAGCAAGGTTGCATGTTTTGACTTTGAATTGGTCAGTCAAGTTTGTCATCACCAAAACATGCATTCTAGCTGACAGACTTTCTAGTCGTTCTCGTCAAACTGACTTTCTGTGTTTATGATTGTGTCTCTTTTTGCGTCCGGCTGACATACAATGCTCACACCTAGTCTTACCTGTGAAATGTTGTCAGGAGAGTGTCAAAGGAGTGTGCTGTCAATATTCCTGAACAAAATCCTCAGCACATTGTTGTATATCCATCCATGCTCTCGGGAAAGATGTTCCCAGCAAAGTTGTTGTTTGGATCTGTAGGTCAGAGGGGGGATTAGGAGACTCTTGTTCGTTCTCCTGCCCTCGATCCCCTCTTGTTGTAAGTCCTCCAGCAATCCTGTGAACAGAGTCAAGCACCCAACACCAAATTCTCCCCTCACAGCTGTGAAACGCTGTCAGAAACAAGCAGAGATTTGAGAGACAAGAGGCTTGTCATGTCACCTTTAAATCCGCAGAGAACCAACGTGTTCTTCTCTGCCTCCTATCTCTTCTCTGTGACGGTGAAGCTTCTTTGGGGGATAACAAGCTAATTTGCCTCTTCACTTTTTGCCCACAGACAGAGGGTCCTGCACATACAACTGCACTTCTCCTTTGCAGCTCTCTCTCTCTCTCTCATGCGCTTGGTCTCTTCTTCACTCTCTCCTCTAAGATCATTTTTCCCATTGAGAAGCCACTCAGTATGAGTCTCTCCTCTTCCAGTGTACTGATTGGTGTGTACGCGCATGTGTGAGAGCAGGCGTGTTTGTGTGTGTATGACAATACTGCTTCGCGAGTGGGAGAGAGAAAGAGAGGCATCTCGTATCTTAAAGCAAGACTGCCCACTGTAGCTGAACAGTCCTATAAAATGTACAGTTGATATAACTTGCTCTGTGTAATAGAGAGTGTGCAACAGAAGACTGAAAAGAAGACAGGATAAGTTTCACAATATGCTGCCTCAATACTTTAAAATCTTGGAGAGTTTGAACAGAGAGAGACTGAATATGTTGAAAGTAGTCATGCTTTTAATAGAAGGGTGTCCGCAGCTGCGTTTGTAACCATCTCATTTTCCTGAGATTGCTGCTGTGTTTCTTTGCCTGTTTGTACAATCTAAATGGATCTTTGTGTTGAGCTCGGCTCTTGGTGGTTGTTGAGTGTTGCCAGAATAAAGTTGCAGCTGGCAAGCCTGGCACACAGAAACAGTCCTCCCCTTTATATGCGCTGACGGTGTTTTGGGAATTGTGAATAAAAGTGCTTATTACGATCCAAGGTTAATTTTATTGGTTCTATTTTGTTCTTTTTTTTATTTATTTAAGGATTGGCTCAAACCACAATCTATCAGATTCTAATCTATCAGAGATAGAAACCACTGTCTCTGTTGGGGGGCAACTGGGATGTGAAATGTAGGCAAACCAAATCTCTTCGAATTTTAAAGGTGTATGCTGAGGCAGCCATGTCAAGATCTATTCCTTCTTTCTTGACATACCTGACTACATCGTGACATTTTGGTGACAGTAAAGTTGACAAATGCAGCACAAAGCAGCAGGAGCGGAGAACCTGCACACTGTCATCACATTAATATCTAAAGAAATGTTTATGTGTGTGTGTGTGTGTGTGTGTGTAGTACAAGGGTAGATGAGGTAGATCAAAATCAGAGAGATAAAGCAATTGAATTCCCTCAACTGACGCTTAAATTTTAGATATATTTCTGATGGTAGGAACATGGTTCTTCTTGAGCACAGACAGTGAGTCTAGCCAAAATGTGTTTTTCATCCTTCTGTTGTCTGAGCATCCAAGCGTCAGGGGCTAGCACACAGCCAAGACTGGAATCTCAGGCTGGTATGGAATAACTCTTAAGGAGGAGTACAGGAGGAAAATACATTGTTACAAAAATGTTGAGAGCCAAATATTTATTACTTCCTCAGTTGGGTGTCATGAAGAGATCATGTCACTGGTTACCTGCTGAGTTAATTGGCACCCATGTAAGAGTAGCTAAGAGTAGCTATGGCTATGTAGCCGCTAGCCAGCAAATACTTTCTAACCGGCTGATTTAATGGGGATGATTCAATTAGTTGTGTGTATAAATTTGTCTTATTGCTTCTGTTTTTATGATCTGATCATCTATGCAGAACATTACATACATTTCATAAATACATTTTTATAATAACAGTTTATCATTGATATCCAGGATTTTTTTTTTTTCAATAAATATCTATATCATTTTATCAAGCCCCAAGTATAAGGAGTGGGTGGATGAAGTGAAACTCTGAACCAAGGTAAGATACGTTGATATTATTAACTACTTTGAGTTGTTATAACAGTCAACATCTTTGACGTGAAGTTGAGCCTAATCTAATTTTTACTCAACTAACACTTAAAATTGTTGTTGTTCTTCATCTGGAATGCTCATTTTGATAGTTTCTTATGGAAACAGGAACCAAAAAATAGTCCAACAACAATTAGAATCATCATGGCATTGCCCAGTGGTTAGTTAGGGAAACTGTGGATAAATCAACTGAAGGCATGGTGTGATGTGCCCCAAACGGGCACTTCCAGTGTAGGCAGCTCCATTAATTATAATGGGAGTGATCTAGTTTTGATGTAAACAGTCTGAGGAAGAAGGAAACCAAGAGTCATTTGAGGAAAAAGTGAGGTTTATGAGTCCCTGTGAACTTTGAGTCTAAACCTTGAATTTTATTATGGCCTCCCTGTTGACCACTGCTTTCATCAGAGTGCTACCACCATAATGTAATGGCTGTGACTCAGCAAAATACAGCTGCTAAATATGAAGGACTTAATGGCATGGATGTGTAGCACAGAATGTGACAAAATGAGGATAATTTCTTACTAATGCACTACCACAAAAACACAATGAAGGGAGTAGGAGGTGGATTTAAGGCACGGCTGTAAAAAAAAAAAGATTCCAAATTAACTTTGATGAGTGCATTAGCATTTGACTAGCTATGTTTTAAAACTCCTTTTCTGCTGGCTAACTTCATGAAAATGTATGATTTATGAATATGGCTCATGTTTATTTTAGGGGCTTAAAAATCACATTTGTGTTCCGTTCCAATGTTTTGCAACGCTAAAAGTTGAAACAAGGTCGTTCTTGAAACATTTTTGTGTGCCTCCAAGGATGACTTAAATGAAAAATCATCCAATTAGCTGTTTCTCATGGCAATTATGTATGTTTACGATGACACTGGCATTCTTCAACTCATTGTTTTGTCATCTGGGGATTTTCTTTTCCTTTTTGTAACTATTTTGCACATCGTGAGGCTTGTGTTTTAGGACAACGTGTTGATTTAAGCTTTCGGTCTCTACTCTTCTTTTAGCCTCTCATATGGGTTGTCTCATCTGTCACCTCTGTCCATGCTAAGCTGAAACATAGCAGTCCAATCATCAGTAGCCAGTTGTTTGCGCTGACCCAGGCTCGGAACAGTCCTGTCCTTCCTCTGAACAATCCTGTCCTTCCTCTACCCCTTTTCCTATTATGTTATACGCCCTCTCCAAACAGTCTCTGTTCCTCAGTCCATCCTCTGCACATGCAAACCACTCTTTTGGTTCCCTGGGCCCACTCCCTCATCTGCCTGGTCAATCCGTTTGCCCTGTTAGTCTTGGTTCATTTGCCACCCATCCGAATCTCTGTTAATCTGGGTAACTGGGGAGTACTTTGTGAAGTGTTTTACAACATAAGATGTCTGCTGAGCAAGGCACTCCAAAGGAAGAGGGGAAGTGTGCTCAATGATTCATAAACTTAGTGCGGTTAGTATCTGAAACATGTATGAAAGAATCTTGCTTTGCCCAGAGGTGCCTCAAGGCCAAAGGGCCTGGAAATGAATTACAAATGCTAAAAAGTTTTAGTGTGATACATACAAAGATAGTATTTAACACATGCAGTTCTTTGCTCCTCTCTAACAGGAGATATTTCCTGTCCTTGATCAACCTTTAGTTAAAATCAAAATAAGTTATCAAACCTTGAAACATTAGACATGGGAAGAGGGTCTAACCCTGAAATGGACACCTACTGGATCTGTCCTGGCTCCCTGGTCATTTGCCCAGTCGATCTTGGTTTTCTAGCTGCCCACCGGATCTGTCCTGGCTCCCTATCCCTTTCTTGGATCCTCCTCCCAGGCTGCTGGACCCCGCCTCTTACTTAGAGCTACACTTTTGGTTTCCCCTACCCTAGCCCTCATGCTCCATATCGTATCTTTCATCCCCCCTCCCTCCCTCCCTAGTCAGTCCCTCTTGTGTCAGTGTATATGTTGTGGACACCAGGAGGTGACCTACAGGGGATGGGTACTGTCACAGTCTTGCCTGTCTGTGCCTCCCCTGACTCTCTGCCTCATCTGAGTGTTTTGCCTATGTTGGTTTTGTCTCTCACTCCCTCTTGTGTCTTGCAGGTGCCACGTTGAGTTTGCCAGCTCCAGTTGCTTTGGCAATGATCGTTACCGATCAGCTGATCATCCGCGGCACCTGGTCTCTCAATTTCCTCTCCCTATATCAGCTCCCTACGTGTTCAGCCCTGTGCTGTATTGTATTGTTTGTCTTTGTGTCAGCCCTGTCAGCTGATTTTGCAAGTTTTCTTGAAACCCTATTTTAGTTAGTCTTTATTAGTTCTGTTTTTTGTTAATCTCATCGTGAGACTTTTTGGTTGTAATTTTGTTTATTTTTTGTTATGAATTCTTAAATCTGCCTGGGTCCTCCCTTACTCTCCGGTGACACCAATATCCTCTTTCATTCCCTTCCCAAATCCCTCCTTTTTTCCAGATTTCTCTATGAAGTCCATGAACCAAGGTTTTCAATGCCAGATCAGAATCCAGCACCCACTTAGTAATGCACACCTGGATGATGGTGAGGGTTACGGGGTAGTACTTTGTGAAATGTTTTACAACATAAGATGTCTTCATAGCAACACACTCCAAAGCAAGAGGGGAAATATGCTCAATGATTCATAAAATTAGTGGGGTTAGTGTCTGAAACATGTATGAAAGAATCTTGCTTTGCCCAGAGATGCCTCAAGGCCAAAAGGCATGGAAATGAATTACAAAATCTAAAAAAGTTTTTGTATGATACATACAAAGATATTATTTAACACATCTCAACTCGTCTCTAACAGGAGATATTTCCTGTTCTTGATCAAACTTTAGTTGAATTCAAAGTAAATAAGTAATTATATTGAAACATTAGACGTGGGAAGAGGGTCTAACCCTAAAATAGATCAAATTATATCTGTTGTATTATCAGATCTGAAGCCCCACTTTTTTCCTAATGGCAAAATAACTAAAAGTCTAATGGTGAAGTTCCACTCATAGCTTTAAAAGACTGTAACCTTTGTACTTTATTAGCATTCTTAGATACCTGCCAAGGTAATTGTCACAAATATCTGTATTTTTGGATAACTTGCATTAGAAAACTAAAAGTAGCTGTAAGACTAATATAAATGACAATATAAACATAAGGTTGAGGTTTGGACAAGCATTACGGTAAAACTTCCTTTAAAAAGGGTCATATCTTCAGCAATCAAATTTCTTTTGGTTGGTCTTTCCTGGACAGGGACTGGGTCAGGGGGCCTGGGAAGAGACCACAGGACTGGAACAGGGTCAGGAGGCCTGGGAGGAGGCCACAAGATGGGAACAGGGTCAGGAGGCCCGGGAGGAGGCCACAGGATGGGGGCCGGGTCAGGAGGCCTGGGAGGAGGCCACAGGTCAGGAACAGGGTCAGGGGCCCTGGGAGGAGGCCACAGGACAGGGGCTGGGTCAGGAGGCCTGGGAGGAGGCCACAAGATAGGGGCCGGGTCAGGAGGCTCGGGAGGCTCTGGGAGCCGAGCCGTAGGAGGCTCAGGAGGCAGAGCCGCAGGAGGCTCGAGAGGCGGTGCCCTGGGAATCTCGGGAGGAGGAGCCCTGGCAGACTCGGGAGACTTGAGAGATGGAGCCCTGGGAGGCGGAGTCCTAGGAGGCTTGGGAGGAGGAGCCCTGGGTGGCTCGGGAGACTTCAGAGGTGGAGCCCTGGAAGGCTTGAGAGGCGGAGCCCTGGGAGGCTCAAGAGACTGGAGGGGTGGAGCCCTGGGAGGCTCGAGAGACTTGAGGGGCAGAGCACTGGGAGGCTCGAGAGGAGCCCTGGGAGGCTCGGGAGACTTGAGAGGCGGAGCCCTGGGAGGCTCGAGAGGCTTGAGAGGCGAAGCTCTGGAAAGCTTGGAAGGCGGAGCTCTGGAAAGCTCGGAAGGCGGAGCTCTGGAAAGCTCGGGAGGCTCGGACGGCGGAGCTCTGGAAAGCTCGGGAGGCTCGGAAGGCGGAGCTCTGGAAATCTCGGAAGGCGGAGCTCTGGAAAGCTCGGAAGGCGGAGCTCTGGAAAGCTCGGAAGGCGGAGCTCTGGAAAGCTCAGAAGGAGGAGCCCTGGGAGGCTCGAGGGGTGCTGGCTCTTGGACGGTCATGGCTACTGGTGCTGGCTCTTGGACGGTCGAGGCTACCGGCGTTGGCTCACTGACGTCGGAGGCTACAGGCGCTGGCTGACTGACGTCGGAGGCTACAGGCGCTGGCTGACTGACGTCGGAGGCTACAGGCGCTGGCTGACTGACGTCGGAGGCTACAGGCGCTGGCTGACTGACGTCGGAGGCTACAGGCGCTGGCTGACTGACGTCGGAGGCGACAGGCGCTGGCTGACTGACGTCGGAGGCGACAGGCGCTGGCTCACTGACGTCGGAGGCGACAGGCGCTGGCTCACTGACGTCGGAGGCGACAGGCGCTGGCTCACTGACGTCGGAGGCGACAGGCGCTGGCTCACTGACGTCGGAGGCGACAGGCGCTGGCTCACTGACGTCGGAGGCGACAGGCGCTGGCTCACTGACCTCTGAGGCGACAGGCTCTGGCTGGATGACCGTGGTATGCTTTGGCTTGGGTTCGCTGACCGTGGCTGACGAGGGCTCTGGCTCGCAGACCGGGGCAGGCGAGGGCTCTGGCTCGCAGACCGGGGCAGGCGAGGGCTCTGGCTCGCAGACCGGGGCAGGCGAGGGCTCTGGCTCGCAGACCGGGGCAGGCGAGGGCTCTGGCTCGCAGACCGGGGCAGGCGAAGGCTCTGGCTCGCAGACCGGGGCAGGCGAGGGCTCTGGCTCGCAGACCGGGGCAGGCGAGGGCTCTGGCTCGCAGACCGGGGCAGGCGAGGGCTCTGGCTCGCAGACCGGGCAGGCGAGGGCTCTGGCTCGCAGACCGGGCAGGCGAGGGCTCTGGCTCGCAGACCGGGCAGGCGAGGGCTCTGGCTCGCAGACCGGGGCAGGCGAGGGCTCTGGCTCGCAGACCGGGGCAGGCGAGGGCTCTGGCTCGCTGACCGGGGCAGGCGAGGGCTCTGGCTCGCTGACCGGGGCAGGCGAGGGCTCTGGCTCGCTGACCGTGGAAGGCGTCGGCTCTGGCTCGCTGACGTGGAAGTCATGGGCACAGGCTCGCTGACCGTGGAAGGCGTGGAGTAGCGAGCAGAAGCTTCTGCCCTCCTCCTTCGGGCTGACGGTGTTGAGCGCGCTGGCGCAGGAGCAGAGGAAGCTGGGCACACCGGCTCTGGAGCGGACAAAGCTGGCAGCGTGGAGGTGTTGATTCCCGTGGAGAGCACACCCGGGATCGAGAGGGGAGGTTCGTCAGCTGCGAACGTCGACAAGATTAGATCGACGTACTCCCACCAGGTGTAACCCTCGATTCCGGGCGACTCCTGCCACCGGCGCGTAGGCAGGCCGACTTGGTACGTCGCTTTCAGCGCTTCCTCACTCCATCCGCCAATGCTGGTCACGGCGACAAAAAAGTAAGTGTATTCGCGGATCGACAGATCCGCTTGGGACAGCTCATTGAAAAAAGCCGCTAGATCCATTGTTTGGTTCTGTCGTTCTGTAACGAATGAGGCAGCGAGGAGACGCGGATCCAAATGCAGACTTTTATTAAAAAGGTAAACAGGCAAAACACAAAGGAAAAACCCTCGATGGGGAAACAAACATAAACGAGTAAACTCGGGCAGGAGAAACATTCCAGGCTTGACAACATACAACGACAGACAAGGAGAAAACAAGAAGCAGGGCTTAAATACACAGGGAGTGATGACTAAATTGGACACAGGTGAGAACAATGAACAAAATGGCAGTGATGATGACAGGTGGATACTGGGAAGTGTAGTTCTTTAACAATAGACTAGTGAGACACAGGGCAGACAACAGAGGAACGTGACACCTGTAACTTTCAGAACTCAAATCTTCCTCCACAGTCCAAAATGTATGATTTGTTGAAACAAGGCTGCATAACCAGCCTGTTCTAAAATCATCAGTAACCAAAATATGAACATATAACTCACATTTACACACCAACAGTCCAAGGATAAGGTTGTGTACTAATGATGAAGATAGATGCTATTATTTCTCTCAGAAGAAATAACCGTATAAGAGATGTGGGAATGTCTGTCAAACATTATACTGTTCCTGGCTGTGTGTAGTACATGCTGCTCTGTATATCTTGAAGGAATCCAACTTTAGCAAAGAATGGACAAAGTTTTTTTTTGTTTTTTTTTTGCTGCACATTTAAGCACAGACTGTATTTTAAACTCTTCACAAAGAAATCGAAGGTTTACAGATAGAAAGGGGCAGCACAAAGTCTAAGCTCGCTGCGCTTTGCATTTTACAAGCAAAGAGGATGGTTTATATTGAGGTAACAGCAGCAATAAAAAGGGTCAGAGAGAGGGAAACGGGTCATCCAAAAAGATATAAGTTTTGAAATTTGGGATTTGTATAATTTAATAATAAAACATGTAAGATGTGACCCCTTTAAATATAAGAAATATTTGTCAGAGAAATTGATTTGCCTGATTGCTGTGTTATTAAAAAAGTTGTTTATTAGTTGGTATAATAATAAACCCCACTGTAAATGTTATATCTGTATATAGGGGCCATTAATTAAACAGGCTACATATAATACTCGTCTTCTCCTCACAATGTGTTTTTAAATCACAGCATGTCTTTATTTGCTTAATTATTGGAGCTTAATTAGTGGTTAACAAATTAAAGAAATACATGATTAAGCTTGTCACTAAATTCTCCTCCAGCATTTTGAGAGACACAAATATACAGTTTTCTTTTAATAAAAATTATCAATATTTATTATAGCTTCAGGACTGAGCGTGATGTGGAATGTTGTTTATTGAAGGATGGGATGTGCTGAAGGTTTGTCGTAATTATTCCCAATGGTGTAGAAGGAACACACAAGCCCACATGCTCTAATTGACAGTGTAAAATCTCCCTCAGGTGCCATGGCACAGAAACTGGTATAACACAGGTTTGTTTGTGCATTTTTCAAAAGGGCTGGTTTAAAGATGAGTGTGGGAAAAGAGAGACTGCGACTTCATAGTTGTCTCGGAGGTGTTTACGTGCAAACGAAAGAGAGCAGATTGGTGGCTTCTCACAATCCCCATGGAATAAACCATCTATTACTGGTTTGAGAAGATACTGAGAGTATCTTGGGTGTTTGTTTTTTTTGTTTTGTTTTTCTTTTCCCCATCAAATAATTTGTTTGAAGTAGGTCAGATATGTTGAGTTGGTAAAGTGTAGGAACCTCTGAGGCCTCAGCAGGAGATTTCTTCTCAAGAGGAGCGAAATAATTGAGTGATATCAAAATATATTTTTCAAGATGTCTTCCATTGTAACTTACCTGATTCAAATCAAAGCCTGCATTAAACCTGCATGCTTAATCAGGAGAGTGTGAACTAGCCATCACACTCACTTCCTGATGCAGCCTGGTGAAGGTCATTCTGTTATTATTATTATTAGGCCCCAAGCACTGAAATTTCGCGAGGCCCTATTGTTCTTCTATGGATTATTAGGGCCCAAGCACTGAAAGTGCGGAGGCTCTATTGTTCTTCTATGGATTATTATTATTATTATTTTAAAGGTTTTTGGTACTTTTGGGATACTTAACATATGTGAAAACTCTTGAAAGTTTGCACACACATCAGAGTCATCGGCCATTAGGGTTGGGCTACTTGCAGGGGGTGGGGGCTCTGTAGTACCCCCTTAATATTGGTATGTAATGGGGGCTCTGTAGTACCCCATTTTTACCTACAGAAACCAACATTGGTACATATATAGGGTGAATTCCAATCGAAAATGTTCATCCCATTGCCATACTCTCTGCAAATGAAAAGCTCTCTAAAGAGAACATGTCATTACAGTTTGGAAGAACCCTTCACTAAATGTCTAAAAAAAAGGGCCCTTTGTGAAAAAATAAGCTTTCTAACTTTTGTTTGGAATGACTCCTCAAGTGGCGTCCCCTTCACAAAGTGCCCTTTAAGGGCGCACAAATTTCTGGCACCAAATTTGTGCAACTTCATGCCAAGACATTGTAGATTCTAAATGGAATTTTTTTTATATTTTGAACGGTGTCACCATTGCAAAGCAATACATTTATGGTGAAAAATTGGAAACAGGAAGTGCCTTATATCTTCTGTATGCATTGTGTGATTTTGATGAAAATTCAGCTGTATGTTTGGTAATGGAGGCTGATCACATTGATGTGGCTATTATGCGTCATGGTCTTAGAGCCACCAACTGGCAGCAGGAATTATGGCACTTTTAACAGACTTTGAAATAGCCCTCTTGTGGTTAAATTAATCGCTTCAAAATTCTTTAGAATAATATTAAGACACTGCTGATAAAAATTTTTTAAAGGGATATTTGATATCTTAAATACTGTTGCCATGGCAACACATTAATTGTTATTATTCCTTTCTTCCTATATTTCAGTGTTTTTGAGGTTACACATTAATTGTTATTATTCCTTTCTTCCTATATTTCAGTGTTTTTGAGGCACTTGGCATGCTTAAAATTTTATATAATTTTGTACACACATCAGAGTCGACAGCCATTAGTTCTGGGCAAAAGTTCATGCATGGGCATGTATGTGTGTGTTAAGGGGGTGTAAAATGGCCTCTGTAGCACCACAATTTTCACCTACTGTCACCAAAATCGGTACATATATATAGTTCTCATCAAGCTGGACAACTTTTATAATTATAGTCATTAGGTCCGTCCAACAGGAAGTCAGACATTTTGGATTATTTGAATATTGCAGTCTCTGAACTTTCAAATACTGATCTTAGGGGACTCATGTGACTGTCACCACATTTGGACAACATTGTACCAAGACAATGAAGATGTTAAATTGCAATCAGATTTGTATATATCGAATGGTGTTGCCATGGCAAGGCATTAAATAAATGGTGAATGATGGGAAACAGGTAGTGCCTCATATCTTCTGTGCGCAATGTGTGATCTAGATCAAAATTGAGATTTACGTTTAGTATTGGGGGCTAATCAAATGGATTTTACTATTTTGGGTCACGGTCAGTGCCACCACCAATAGTCCTCTTATATTTATCCAAATTGCTAAAAATTGTTTAGAATAATGTAAAATACATGTGTCAACCTTGCATTGTTTTCTGAAAGCTACTGGGTGGAAATTGACCAGTTGTGCTTGGGCCTGTCATCACTGCTTGCAGCTATATTTATTATTATTAATATTATTATTATTATCACTATTATTATTATTATTATATTTTTTTTACCCCACCAGTCCAGTCCTGACACTTTTTTAAAGTGATACAGTTTGTGTTCATGGCATTCCAAACTAAAGTGTAGGAGCAGTAAGATGTGTGAATTGTTATTGCATCATCCGCCACGCTATTTTCCCTGTTGACTTTCACGAGAGGACGCGCATGTAAAAGCATTAGGTGAAATAAACACAGACGGTGAAACAGCAAAAGGCATCTGTGTAGCGCATAGTCATGGAGTAAATAAAATACTTTAATATCTATCATTGGCATTCAACTGATCACAACGTATAGTCAGGACATTAATAACATGAAAAAATTACTATTACAATTTAAGAATTGTTTTTTGGAACTTCTTAAACTACTTCAAAGAATCCTCCACATACAGCAATGACAGTTTTGCAGATCCTTAGCATTCTAGCCGTCAGTTTGTCCAGATAATGTATTTATTCTCTTCTCTTCTGTCCTTGTTAGAGCCGCCAGTTATCCTTTCTCTTTGAAGACTAAACCTTTGTATGAAATCTTCAGTTTTTTGGGCAATTTCAAGCATTGTATAGCCTTCATTCCTCAAAACAATGATTGACTGATGAGTTTCTATAGAAAGCCGTTTCTTTTTAGCCATATTTGACGTAATAATGACCTTAAACATGCCAGTCTATTGCATACTATAGTAACTCAAAAACAAACACAAAGACAATGTTAAGCTTCATTTAATGAACCAAATAGCTTTCAACTATGTTTGATATAATGGCAAGTAATTTTCTAGTACCAAATAAGCAATTTAGCATGATTACTTAAGGATAAGGTGTTGGAGTGATGGCTGCTGGAAATGGAGCCTGTCTAGATTTGATAAAAAATGACCGTTTTCAAATAGTGATGGTGCTGATTTTAAACATCAGTAATGTCCCGACTATACTTTGTGATCAGTTGAGAGCCACTTTGGTGAATGAAAGTACCAATTTCCTTCAGAAACAGCAAAATCACCAGTGTTTATATACTGTATATGTACTCAAGCCTCTTGGACTTTGGGATCTTTCTGAGTCTGGCCGAGTCCATGGCATTTGTGATGCAAAACAAATTAAAAAGAAACAAACAAAAAAATTATGTTTACATAGGGTGACCATTCATCCTCTTTTCCCCAGACATATCCTCTTTTTCAGACCAGAAAAAGGCCTTTAAATAAAAGGATTTGTCTTTGTCATTTTGATGTGCTCTCTACAGTTAGAACTATCATATATTGTGAATTTGATACTGCGTATCAGTTTTCACGTGTATATGTCCTTACGTGTGATTATCCTGGCTGAGAGCAGCAGCGCGCACTCTCTTTCAAAGTACTTTTTCAGCTCTTTCGCCTGTGCGCCTGTGCTGTATGTGTGTGCGAGAAAGATATTGCCATTCGCCAGATATGCTCTGCCTCTCTCATCCAGAAATATCAATAACGTAAATACACTTTAAAAAGTATGTTCCCCAACTCTGCAAATTATTAAAAGAACACATTTTTATCAGACTCACATTACTATGCAAAGTAATTTCAAAATGAAAATGTTGACTGTATCGAGACAAAATTAAATGTACTACATATCAGAAACATTTAAACTAATATGACGGATGAAATAGACCATGATGGAAATTGTACAACTCAGTCCATCACATATTGGTATGCCAACCTCTGTATGTTACCTGTAAAGCTGGCACTTGCGTTTCAATGGCAAAATAGTTCAAAAACACAATGAAGAACACAAGTGAGGGGAGAAGTCTCTATTCACCTATTATCCATACTAAATATAATTTGAAATGTAATGTCAGACCAAGGTGAGTTTTTCAAATATTTTATCTTGACTTTAGGGAAGTAGGCTACACCTGTACACAGCAGGAGGCTGAAAAGTGTGAAGTGTAGTACTGATAAATATTTTTTAATGGTAGAAATAAGTAGAAATAAAAATTAAATATCAAATTTTTAATAACAATAACTCTAGTTGTAATGACTAAAACAGCTTTCACTTTCTTTGGTGTATGTTTGTGTTAAGAATGCAGACGAGGGCAGACGAGGAGTGGGGATCTAAATGCGGGTTTTATTAATTAAAGGAGAACACAAAACAAACAGGAACAAATGAAACATCCACGGGGGGAAAACAAGACTAAAACAGGAAAACATCGAGGGTACCCGGAACTGGATCAACACGACAGGATGAAAACTCGGCAAGACAGGCAATGGAGCAAACATCGGAACATCTAAAACATCAAAACAGTGAAAAATACACATTCAGTGAAACATACAATGATCGACATGGAGTGGAGAAACAGCAGGGTTTAATACACAGGAGACATGATGATAACAAACGACAATCAGGTGAGAACAATGACACAGGGCTGGCAGTGATGAGGGCCGGAAATTGTGGGAAGTGTAGTTTTTTTACAAAGACTAGTGAAACACAGGGCAGACAACAAGGGAATCGTGACAGTTTGAGTGGAAGGGAAAAGCAAAAATAATTTAAATGTCAACAGAACGCAATAAGAAACGTGTTGAAGGACAGTTTTGTCTTCATACACCTAAAGCATATAATTTTTTTGTATTTGTTTTTTTATTTATATTGACAAATAGTTTTTCTTAGCTGTGATGGTTAAAATAAGCATAAAATATTGATGTCAAGTTTAGGGTTACAATTTTAATTCAGATTCTTGAACAGATTCATTCGGACTCAACTTGGCCTGTTAGGAACTCGGTCTAAAGTCCGACTCGGCCCCTTTTGGATTTGGACTCAACTCGGACTCAATTGTTTAAAGACTCAAACTTGATTTGGACTTGACTAAGGTGGACTCAAATCCAACACACACACACACACACACACACACACACACACACATATATATATATATATATATATATATATATATATATATATATATATATATATATATATATAGTATGGCTGTACGCATTTCCCAGCATGCATTGCAGCCACTGGATTTGGCCGCATTAAGGTTTCATTTCTCCTCAGGAACATGAGCTTGAGTGATATGCTTAAATGCTTATAAGCAGAGCAGTAATGGCAAAATAATTCTTAACAAGTGTGAATAAAATAAATCAATAATAATTAAATAATATAAATAAAAAATATGGTTAACAAAGTAGATTAGAGTGTGCACACTGTTTACATTGCAGTAACACATTTCATGTTACATAATGGCATTAATGCTACAAGTACACAGTGCCTAGAAATGTAACCAGATGATCAAATAATATTTAGATAGGTTTATGATCAGATGTCCATCATTTTATTCCTGTTCTTTGTGCATCAGTTTCCAGCAAAAGAAACAAAACATCTGTGCTTGTCAGTATTTCCGCATTATTTTTATGTTGAGATGACAAACTCCAGGACAAATTGACCAAAGTTTCAGCACCTTCAGACCGGACAGCTCCCTTAATGAAGCACTTAAGTTCTACTTTATAACGAATGATCTAAATACTGATTTGGGAAACAGTCATCAATCCATCGTAAAATAACTATCGTTAATATGGTCATAAAAGCTTAAGTTGCAACATTATTGAGAAACCCAGCCTAAATCTAAATGAATGAGAGCAGACAAGAGGCTGGTAGACATGCATGCTTGCCCAGAACTCTGTGAAGAATCAGAAAGGGCTGGGAAAGGGCCAGAAAGGGCTGGGCATGTACTTTTTTGGCTTTCTTGAATACCCAAACGTGTATGACTCAAATAAACTACAGCTGAAGGAAAAAAGCATATGGTAAATTACTTGATTGCATATTTGTCATTGGTAGGGGACTTGCCACACTGTGGGAGTGATATTAGATTTTGCAGGTGCAATAAAAGAACACAATAAGAAACAGAACTGCAAGCCTGCCAATGAGCGACAACTTTCATTAAGTCCTTAAGAGACAGGATTGGTTAGTATCTTCATAAAACACAGCATTGTACAGTCCATTCTTCCAAACCAAATACAACTTCCATATATCACTGTAACAATGGAGATTCTCACAAGTAAGATCTAAACAAAAAGGGCACACTGGCAAAAATCTTCCTGGGTGTAAAAAATAAACTTCAGAAGGATCCAAGACTCAAAGAGCAAACCATTCTTCTTTTGGGCTGACTCGAAAGAATTAGTACTAGAACAATAGTGTAGTGTTGGTGGTTACATTGCCGTTTTTCCATATCTGAAAGGTTATGAAAATCTGAAACATAAAATGATGGGTCAATTACCCAGGATCAAGCAATGTTGCAAGCCATATTGGAACCTGCATCATCACATGAGCACAGGATAAATAGACTGTCTCAAACTGGAAGGTTCCCACACATCTTTGTCTGAAATAATAGTAAGAACAACAGTAATAGTAAATCACATTATTGACATATCATATCTTGTACACTGTGTGATATAGGGTATTAACTTATGGTTTGTGCTCCTAAGTTCATCTATGATTCATGTTTTATAAAGGCACTATCTGTACTTCTGATATTTTGTAGTGTCTTGTAGTGTGTCTGTTTGGATCTGCCATGTAACATTAAGAGCAAAGGTTTTGATAACAGATACATACATTTTCCATTATATAGCTTGGAGTTTCAGTCAAGAAACTTGGTTACAATTAAAATAGCAGACTCATACAGTCAACCAGGTTAGCTGTAAAGCTAATGATCAGCTGTTGATATTTAACAAGACATTACATGTTTATAACTGAGAAAAAATTATACAAACCTTTAGTCACAGTATTCCTCTGATGTCATCCATTTCTTTAAAAGATTGCAGCCTTGGAGCTTACCTGTATGTGCTTGATTCCATGTTCATGAGAGTGCTGTGACTCTGGTCCCTCCCTGATAGTAAAACGAAGCGTGATTGGTTGAGTATAAAACATGCTATGATTGGCCGTGAGTAATGTGTCTGTTATCTGATTGGCTTGAGCAGATGATGGGTGGAGTACACCTAATTGTAGACTGCCTGCAGCTCTCGTGCAAGAAAAGTTTCAGAATTCACAAATGTGAGCTGCCATCCACAAATGCACAGCAAGCAATTGTTTAGGTTCCCTGATGGAGGGAACGAGATGTTCGCATCTCTGATCTATGAGAAAAGGCCAATGAGAAATTGGCAGACAGAATTTGCATGTCCCGCCCCCAGAAATACGGGAATAAAGGGAGGGAAATGCATCTGTTTCATTCAGGATTTATCTGAGGAGCCGACAATGAGATTCGGCCGCACAGTGGCTCGGTTCAGCGACGTGACTGGGAGGACACAACGTCTCGTTCCCTCCGTAACCTAGACGTTCCCCGTCTGTCGCTCACTTCAACGTTGTGTCGAAGAAGCAACACTAGGGGTCCAATTTAAATCACGCCATGGGCTGAGCCATGTACGTGTACTGCTGAAACAGGAGCGGGCAGGTATTTTACGTGCCAAAGCGACCAGCTGTGCCAGGCTGCACGTACCCTTACCTAACACCCCATAAATTGTCAAAGCCTTCTGGTTCTTTACCCCTGACAAGGGGGAACAAGGCGGCGTGCCAAGCATGGGAGCAGGCTGTGCCAGCCACGCCTTTTCTCTCTCTATGTTTCTCGCATAGAGTTCAAGCTGGGGCCATCTTAACGCTATCATACGCATCGGGGAAGGCGATCTTCCCCAGTTTTCCTATTCTTTCAGGGGGGAAAGACCCTGCAGAGACCACACCTGCCCAGACTGGGGGAGGTAAAGTGTGGTGAAATACATCACATGGGCTTTTAGGTCACATTTGGAGAATGGCGCGGTGGTAGATCCTACCTCATTGAGAGGGAGTAGTTTCTACAAACATGGCGATCGGGGGTCCATGAGGACTGCCCAAGGGAGACACGGATCCTCTCGCAAGGGGACCGCACCACGGAAAATACACACAGGGGGAAAAGTCCATGTGGGAGCCCGTCCTGTAGAGCACCTATTCCGGTACAGGGTAAATTGAGTAACCGCATTGGTCTTGGTCGGCGAATTCCTCCGCTGAATTCGCAGACCAGAGGGCTAGGGAGGAGTCATCCAGGGAGCTGGGTTCATGGGATCTACTGGGGTAAAGCGCATGGTATTACCTCAGCGGAGGGAAAGGACGCTATGTGCAGGCGGTCCACCCGGTCAGTTTGTCAGCATGTACCGAGTTCTACCGGCTCAGACCTGAGAAAACACTGGACGAAACCGACTCAACCCTGAAATTGTAAAATCTCACAAAGGTATTGGGTGTTGCCCAACCCGCTGCTCTGCATATGTCTGCTGGGGAGGTGCCCCTGACCAGTGCCCATGAGGACGCAACACTTTTTGTTGAGTGTGCTTGGACCCGCAAGGGGGGGCACAGCTTGGGTGTGATAGGTCAACATAATGGCGTCCACCACCCAGTGGGAAAGCCTCTGTTTGGAGAAAGCATTCCCTTTCCACTGTCCACCAAAGCAGACAAAGAGCTGCTCAGAACGTCTAAAGCTCTGTGTGCGGTCCAAGTAGATATGCAAAGCCCGTACCAGACACAGCAACGAAGGGTTTGCAGGTTCACTACCTGGTCCCTGAAGGGAGTGGTCTTAGGATCACGTGAGTGTCTGCCAGACCGAACTCCAGGCAGGTGTCGCTGACAGAGAACGCTTGCAGGTCCCCGACCCTTTTGATGGAGGCGAGCATGACCAGGAGAGCCGTCTTCAAGGCTGTGGCTTGGTTGATTGTGTCTACGACAGCAGGTGGTAGATCAGCTAGATCTTCCGCATCCTGTCCAGGGGCCAGACGTGGAGGTTCCATAGGTCTGGGTGCTGATGCCAGAGCGTGCCCCATCCCTGAGAGAGAAGGTCCTTCCTCAGGGGGATTTGCCAGGGAAGGGCTGTCGCAAGGAGTACGAGATCGGAGAACCAAGTCCGACTGGGCCAATAGGGAGCCTCTAGAATGACTTGTTCCCCATCCTCCCTGACCTTGCAAAGCACCTGTGCAAGCAGGCTCACTGGGGGAAATGCATACCTGAGCAACCCCACGGGCCAGCTGTGTGCCAGCGCGTCTGCCCCAAGGGGAGCCTCTTTTCGGCGTACCAGAGAGGGCAGTGGGAGGTATCTCGGGAGGCAAACAGGTCTACCTGGGCCTTGCCGAACCATTCCCAAATCAGCTGGACTGACTGGGGGTGAAGCCTCCACTCTCCACTGGGCAAGCATTGTTGTGATAGTGCATCCGCTACCACGTTGAGGTTGCCCGGGATGTGAGTGGCTCGCAGAGACTTGAGTTGCTGCTGGCTCCAAAGGAGGAGACGATGAGCATGTTGTGATGTGACGGGAGCATACGCCGCCTTGGCAATTTATGTATGTATCAGCGGGAGAAACCTAAAGTAGAATAAAATTTTATGTTTATTCTATGTTACATGTATGTTTGTCAAGTGTAGTGATATATCATAGTGCCTTGTATTAAAATCAATTATACGCGTAATTGCCTGTGCTTGTTGGTCATAAAACAAAGCCTCTTTATTGTGCGATTTTAAGCTACGAGCTGATATTATCAAAGTAAGTTAACGTGCTTTTGATGAGTGAGCTTATAACTAGGAATAACCCCTCTGGAGAATTGATCAAAAGTACCAAATAAAGTGGTTCGGCGGACGAACTGACTGGTTGCGGTAGCCTACGGGTCAATTCCATTGAGGTGTTATTAAAATTAATATAGCCTGTCTGCCTGTATTCCTAATTAGTCATAATTCGTTGTGTTTAATTATCTATATATATTTGAAGGCAGACTCTTGGACTATATAAGCCCTTTTTGGGGCGTTTTTGTATGTTTGGTGTCCGGGTCACATCGTATGATTGATCATTGATTACTATCAGTAATATCGGTCATACATTCCCAAACTTGACCTGCATACCCTACATTATAATGGTGGAGAATGCGCGGGCATGATTAAACAAAGGTTATGAGCTTGAACCACTGTCAACCTAAAAGTGTGCATTGAATAAATCCGGTCAGAATAGGACATGACATGCGAAACGGCAATTGCTACACTAGTTGCTGGCTTGTTTGGATGCGGATAAAGTGATGGCTTGAATTGACATCTCTACTGTAATTGAAAGAGTCTTAACACATTTAAGCATATTTTCAAAAGGTATCAGTGTACGAGTAATATGATTTTAGCGGAGAAACCCTAATTTCAGTATTAAAGTGTAAGTCTGTTTTGATGAAGGAATCTCAGCTCAGCGGCATGTAATCTGTACCAGAATTGATTGCTTAACCTGTTTCTGATGAAGAAATCTCAGTACAGTGTTATATAAATGTAGATTTGGGCGATGCTCCCCTTTTCACAGTATAAAGGCCTTACAAATTATAGTTAGATTGATGTCCTTCATCTAAACTATCTGTGCATCTAAAAGGCTTAGCTCCCTGGTGATCAAAACTGTGTTTCACTCACTGAAACTCTGAAGTGCATTGGTTCCCATGACAACGACTTGTCACAGGAAGTGCTCACTCCAGATAGCACGTGTCACCTTCCGACGCCATTTTGTAAACAAACCAGCCTAGGTGGCTAAGCTAACCCAACTTAGCAGCCCCTCAGCATAGGCTAAGCTAACTAATAGCTTCAACAGTTAGCTGCTAGCACAATTTACATGAAGCCTTTATCTACAGCTTGTGTGTATGCAGAGTGAAGTGAGCTAAACCATTTTCCTTTAACCCCATTTCTGGTTTCTGAATTTTCACTTTCTCTTTCCTTAACTTTAATTCTTCTCATCTAACTTCACCTGCACCTTTCAGGTGCATCCCTTACTGAACGCTGTTCAGCTAAATTTGCAGTTACTTTGTTAATTAAATCTAAAAACTTAATTACATGTAAACTGTTTAGATAGAGAATAATTTCTATAGTTATTGGGAACTTTCAATGGCACGTTGACTAAACTTTATAGAGGGACAAACACATTGTGTGGTCTTGAACACGTAACAACTGTGACCAACTATAGAATGATGTCCAAAGCAAATCTAATTGTTAATCATAAGTGCTATTGATTATTCCCAATACAAGGTTATTCTGCTATTTTAATCACTTCTTCAAGTCTTTTTATTATTTTTACTAATAATAGAAGTCAGCTATTTATTTTCCCATTTAACCCTCTTGGTCTAGTGTGGTTTTATTTCCCCATAAAACTGCAAAAGTAACTAGACATACTTTTCTTCTCGATTTTGTGTTTATTTGCAACAAGTTGCTTAAATTTTATGAGCCAGCTACACTAGTAATCTAGACGATTTCTATGGCATAATTTTGAGCACCACTAATAGACACAATCTAATAGGAAAGCTCTTTTCTTCTTCTTTCTTTCTCTTCTTCATGTGTTCAAAGATCAAGCCTGTTGTATGCTATCAGTAAGTGCTGATAAATAATTTGACCCAAAGAAACATCTTAAGTCATTTATTCAATCTAGGCTTATGCTCTTTTAGCAAAGCCACTCAGATCCACACAAATCTGAGCATCCTGCTATTTGCAGCTAAGATAGTAATAATCAGGAACACATTTCACTTGTTAACCACACCTAGCAAAACCTAGCTGTACATTATACACCTTGCTGTCTCACTTTGCCTTTAGCTCCAAATTCTGTTTGATCTTGCATTAGTCTCTTGCCCTTACTCTCACCAGAAGTGTGCCAAAATGTTGCAGATGCTCAGCCTAACTGCCCAGATGGCAGGCCAAAAGGGCTGGCTAGGTGTTTTGAGGAACACCCTTTTATCCATGGCTGCTGACGACCTTCAGCAACAGAACAAAAAGCAACTGGAAAACGAGGGAAAAGAACTAATGACAGACGACTCAAACCAGAGGTATGAGCACAAATATCTGACTGAGGTTGTCGTCCTGGCCCACAACCTCACAGGTTTGAAACAGGAGGTAAACAACCTCCAACGCCAGATCACTGAGTCCCAAACGGAGCTGACACATGCTAAAAACTGCATAGACCAACTAGAGATGGAGGCTCAAGACAGACACAAGGACCTTGGCAGAAGGGAGTCACAGGAGGTAATCCACAGACTTCAAATGGCTCTGACAGCTGCTAAACAACAAGAGCAGTTGGAAAAGACAGCCAGAGAGCACCTGGAAAAGGTACTCTTTCACAAAGATTCACTGTTAAAAACAGCAAATTCTGAACTCTTGGACAATGATACCAGAATCATGGCCTGTGAAGGTCAACTGAATGTGTCCAGAGCTGGAGTTAAAGCGCTGACCCAGCAGCTGGACAACACCAAAGATGAACTTGACATGGTCCAACGAGAACTGAGACACTCTTACCTGCTGCAAAAGGAACCACAGCAGGAGAGACATCTCACTCCCCCACTTGCAATCAGCAGAGAAACCTCCCCCAGCCAAGCATAGAGTTACAAATGGGGGAGACAAACCCCTCTGCTTAACACGTCATCGGACAGTTTCCTTAAAGCTTCTGCAGCCGCGGAAGGAAAAGGATTGATTCAGACGATTGATTCTTGAAACGACACGTGTAGCAACACTCAAAGACCTCAACCGAATGGCCAGACATATCCCTGCATTTACACCAGAGCTTGCAGGAGACCACGACGTCCACGCTTACCTGCGAGACATTGACTTTCACCTGCAGTCTTTGATGAGTGTGAACCATCAAGATAGACTTCATCTGATCTGGATCACATCCAGCCCAGAGTTGCGACGCTTTCTGGCTCGACAGCCAGAAAACATCCAGTCTAACTACCAGCAGCTGAAACAAGCCATCATAAGGGAATTCTCAGAGTCTAAAAACGGACTGATTGCTGCCCTAGACACCAAACAGGGTCGGCATGAAACTCCCTATGTTTACTACCACAGACTCAGACAAGCTTACTTGAGCTCACTAACAAACCTGGGATGGAGGAGGACACCAGCTTCAAGAGCCTTTTCCTCCAAAACCTCCATCCTATGGTAAGTCACCATTTAGGCATTATGGCCTGCCCCCACACAATGCCTATCCAACAACTGCGTGACCTGACACAGAAGGCCTTTAACAAACACAAGGCCTCCTCAAAAAGAGTTTGTAAGACCCCAGTGATTCTGAACTGCAAAATCCAGAATCCAAAGCTGGTACCAGAAGGCACCCAGCATTGCCACAATGCAAGAGTCTTCAACGAAACGCTACTAGCCAGTAGAGGGCAGAACCGTCACCATGGCCATAGATCTAGACACAAGACCAACCGCTGGGAGAAGCCATGGAAAAGAACATCCTCACCCAGCAAACACCACAGGACGTCCCACAGCAGTCTACAACAACATCCTCCTGTACACCTTTCAAACAGGTGCCAAACAGAGGCTGCACAAAGACAGCTAGAAACGCCTGTTTCTGAGTTACAAGAGCTGCTAGCACTAGAAAAAGAGCTCCTGGAACAGAACTCCCCTGAGGAGTACTGGGAAGAACAAACCTCTGACTCTTGCCCAACACCACTCAGGCAAGCTCAAGTCAGCACTGCTGCCAGAGCAGAGTAACACTGCAGACTTCAGACACCTGGTGACTGGGTGCCGAACCAAGGGCGAACGGCCACCTGCTGCCCTTTTGCTACCAGTACTAGGTCAGTCTGAAACTCTCTCCACACTACACAATGCCCATAACCACTCCCTGCAGCCACAAACAAGCACCTGCCTCAAACGAACTGACTTCATAATGACAGGTGACACATTGTCAAGGCACCTGCTGCCTCTGCACCTGCTGCAGAGACCTGGATTTGGCTACTGTCTACATCACCCACCGTGGAACAACCACCTGCTACAAAACCCTCACGATTCACCTGCCATCCGCCATTGTGATGATTGTCGCCCGATGATGTCTCCAACAGGGACATCACCTGGCGAAAAGGGGGACTGTAGCGTCTGGAGGAATCAATGAAGGATAATCATGGACTCAGCTAAGATCACGGAAATGGTCTGTGATAGTACAAAAGAACTGTTGACAGAGAACCCTCGTGGTGCTCCCTCGTGGTGCCCCCCTCCCCCGCAAGTGACACCCGCGTGCTTACCATGAGAAAAACCATGTGGAACTTTGAACGTAAAAATGTGTGTGCCTTTCCCATAAAGCCTAAAAGGGCTTATTTTTAATTAAAAATGTTTTAATCCCTGTGTGCTGTGTATGTTTGGTGTTAGATCAAAATTAGTAGAATTGTTTCATTTGTGTAGAAAACTCTGAGGCTTTATATGTAATAGCCTGAGAGTGTTTAACCATTTTTTAAGTGTCACAAATACATTTTTCTTGATATCAAATTAAATCTTACAACTTGCCCTAGCCGAATATAAATATGAGGTCACCTTAGAATTGTATCCTGCTAGGTTTTCACCATCTTTTGAGTCATTCAGCCCAAAATCTCTTACCGTCATAAACCCAGCCAGAAACATGCAAATGAGCCGTGACGGAACAAAGGAATCATTCTCCTGCCCAAAGAAAGGGGACTTTTACGACCCCCCAAAGGAATGCTCAGACTGCTGAAGCTCACTCAATCCTTACTGAGAAGGAGAAATGAACCCCTTTTAATCCTATAAATCCTATATATATCCCTGTGATAAATGTATTAACATGTATCTAATGTTCCATCTCATAATTTTCCCAAATGTTGTTTGGTCTATGTTCTCTTGCAAACTCTAATGGGTTAATGTTTCAGACTTTGCATACTATGGTTAACCGAAATCATATGTGTGGCATATTTGGTCTCTATAACTTGGTATTTTGAAGATCAAAATGACTGTGTACATGATATGTCGATAACAACAACATATTAGTATTACAAGAATATTTCCTAGTTTCTTCATTGGCTACCACCCCTCTTAGAACAAAGAGCCATAAACCAAATTCCCGCCTGGAACTCAAACCCTTCTTATTGGTTGAGCCAATGAGAGGTGGGACATGTTTCCTAAGGTTATAAATTGCTTCTCTCTCTCTTGGTTCACTCTCTTCTTGCTCTCTTAGCCTCTCTTGCTTCCTGCCTCTCTTGCTTTCTGGTTCTCTGAGCCTTGTGCTCTCTTACTCTCTTGGGCCTTCCTGAGAAGTCCTAATGAAGATGATGCTGAACTGAAAGGCCCCCAAGGACTCCCAAGCGTGCGCCAGGCTACGGCCTTGTCTTTCCATTCACCAAAGATTCTCTGACTCCCACTGGTTCTCTCTCATCAAGACAACATCATCAAAGATCAACTGGAGCCTCAACAAATTGCATCAGGACAGTTTAATTCAAGTGGGACATGCAAGTATCAAACTTAGTCTCATTATTTGATACATTAAGTATCCTCACCCCTTTCTAAAAAGGGCGTGTCAGAACTAATATGATGGTTTGCTCAGGCTGTTGATCTGCTGAATTCCAAACAATGCTATAACTTCTTGCCTTCCTGTATTCTGCTTCAGCCCTCTTTCCCTTGGTAAACTGTATGCATGTATGTATATGTATGTTAGAGTAGTTTAAATGTTTAGTCTAGTTAATAAAGTCTTGTTCATGTCACATGTAAAGTTGTCTGTGTCTCAAGCTCATATCTAAAGTCACTAATCATAGATTTTGACTACTTGCTCTTAATACTTAGTAAGAAAGACATTTCCCATGCCCCGGAAATGTACCT
Source organism: Xyrauchen texanus (assembly GCF_025860055.1). Lineage (NCBI taxonomy): Eukaryota > Metazoa > Chordata > Actinopteri > Cypriniformes > Catostomidae > Xyrauchen > Xyrauchen texanus. The sequence continues at coordinate 13,510,973 of NC_068307.1, forward strand.
TTCTATTAATTAATTAATTAATAACCAATATTGAGTGTTCACGGGATGAACCGAGTATTTGTTTGTAATGTTAATGTAGCTACATCAAGTTAACCCGATTAACTGATCCAAATATTCATAATCGATTATAACAAGTTATGATTGATTATTAATATTTCATAGAGCTGATTCGCTACAACATTGTCACAAATGTTGTTGATTAAGCTTACCTTGTAATAAACTCAGAATATTGTTTTAATGACGCTGATATATCACAAAGTCCTGTATTTTGAATGTCTATTGTTATGGCAAGTTACCCAATAGAAATATTCAGTACCAAAATTGATTAATGTAAAATTGATTAACAGAACCCTGTTTAAACTCAGAAATTTGTGTGCATGAAACCCTCAGGCACTACATAAAGTTTAAGACATAATCATTCCTTAAAGGTGAAAGGTGTATTTTTCATATGCTACAATAGGTTTTCCTATACCAGCTTAATTCATAGTTTGACTCCCCCGAAAATGTAAACACTATTAAAACATTTTTGTTTGATTATCCTACCCGAGTGTCATAGCAGCATTAGCTCAAACAATGGTGTGAGTTTGTGGTGTGTCTATCTGTTTGTTTGACCAATGGCAGATGGGAGGAGTGTCCTTGAAAAATAGCCATCATTTTGGCAATTCCATTAGGTGAGGCTAGTGGCACAGACATAATTCAACTTTAAATGAAGCAATAAAACATTACAAATGTAAAGACACAGAGAGTGTCCCTAGCCCTTCTTTCTTGCTCTTTCGATGCCAACTCTTTGCTTATTTCCTTCAGGCTGTTTATCTGACCGTCTCACAGTGGACCTGAGGGAAATGGACTCTTCTCCATACATCACCTACTGACACTGATGGTCTGTCTTGTGAATTCCTATATCTGATGTTTCTTTTTAAAAATCAATTATTTAGGGGGGCCTGGGTAGCTCAGCTAGTAATGACGCTGACTACAACCCCTGGAGTCACAAATTTGAATGCAGGGCATGCTGAGTGAATCCAGCCAGGTCCCCTAAGCAACCAAATTGGCTGCTTACTTAGGCAGGATAAAGTCATATGGGGTAACCTTCTCGTGGTCGCTATGGCATGGGGTGAGTTGTGCATGGAAGGCTCCACATTCGCTTTGTCTCTGTGGTAAAGCGTTCAACAAGCCACGTGATAAGATGCACGGATTGACAGTCTCAGACACAGAGGCAACTCACCCGGATTGAGGTGAGTCACTACGCCACCACATGGACCTAGAGCAAATTGGGAATTGGGCATTTCAAATTGGGGAGAAAAAAATCAATTATTTAATATCTGAGATTAATGTCAGAGAGCACTTCATGTCAGAGAGCACACATATTCTTCATTCCTAATTGCCATGCATCACGTCACCACTGATCATAGTAACTCAATAACTTTCCTCAATATTTAACTGCCCTGAAAAAAATTGTCACTCACTCTTAAAACTTACTTGTGACCTTTGTCACTCTATTTATTCAGATTTTGGCTTTACCCAAGACATGTCAGCATTTGAGGAAAGTTTGAGGGGCTGAGCATAACAGGTGAGCAGGTGAACACTGAGCTGGTAATAATAAACGTATTTGCATTTCTATGTCCTCTTAAAGCAATTATTCCTCACACAAAGCTATCATGTGACTTAAGTAGACTTGGAATTTTGGTACAAATAATTCTGAAAGTCAGCTTGAAAGCTCCATTATCCTTTTACTGTAATTGCATGGAAAATAGCAGCCAATTCTTTCTTTAAAATTTCTTGCTTTGTATTCTACTGAAAAAAAAAATAAAACGTATGGGTTTTGGAGGTTGAGTGAATGATAACAGAATTTAAATTTTAGAGTGAGCTATTCCTTTAAACCCAGACCTTTAAACTGACAGATGACTCAAGACTAGGAAGGAAGGTTATGTTTACTGTATGACCTTTGCTAATATGATAGTGGTGAATTATTGCAGTAGTGATTATTAGAGTGTATTATGGTGAAAGAACACATTCCAGCAACTGGTTGCTGCTTTGACCATGTACAGAAACAAAAGAAGAAAGCACTGACCACTTAGTGATCCCTGATGAACCACTACAGAGGCAAGCTACTTTAATTCTTAAGGGTCCAGATTCAACACAAGAAAATGGAAGTAATTTGTAGAAAATTTCAAACAGGAATTAGACTGTGGATCTCAGTTTTCCTATAGTGTAAACAGCCTTTAAATAACAGTAGCTAACCCAGAATGATGTGAGATTAGTCAATTTTTAAAACCTTTTAGCTTGCAAAAATAACAAGAAAAGACCAATAAAAATTGTTTAATAAGTCTATTAGATTGGAGGGAATGTCAGCACCAGGCTATAGTCTCCAGAAATACATTAACATTTTATAAAAATAAAATGTAGAAAAACAAACATCTTCCCTGAAAATCTGTTTGATCAAGCAGGCCATTTGCATTTCACAGCAAAAACAATGGGGTAGTTAGAGGTAAATCGGACTGGCATTACAGTGTTTGTAAAGGCCTTGTAAAGGGTGCAACTCTTACAATCATTAATTTCTTGTTCTTTCTAACTTCAGAATGCCCTCACTGTGACCTTTTATAAGGGGATATTTCCTTCACAGATAGACCAGCATTTCAAAAAAATACTTTTTTATTTCCCAAGTAAGGGCATTCATAGATCTCTTACTTAAAGTTTCTATTGGTATGTCTATGTTTTGCAGATTTTTAACTTGCCCTCATTCTCTCAGAGACACTAATTGCATCTTCCTGTGAGATTATCAAGTGAACATGGTTGAATCCATGCTAATCCCATAACAAGAGAGAGATGGACACAATAGCTCTGTTACAAAACTTGGTGAGCTGCCTACCTGGACAGCAATTTAAGTAATCTTTGGCACTGTTCCAAAAGGTAGGCAGCAACATTTAGCTGTTTTTCAATACACCTCATTTTGACCAGATTCTAAGGCAGCACTGTATATATCTAGAGGTGGCGAAGGTAATCCCTGAATGAACTGCGAGGAGTTTAGTGAAAAAAATGCATCCAAGATTGCGACGATTTGAGATAAATGTTAATTACTGAGATACATAATTCAATAAAAAATATTTTAACCTATTTAAAAATAGATTATTTGTATGTGTTATGTATTGTTATGCTTATTAAAGTATTGCATTGTTAGCTTAGCAAAATGCTAAAATCAAAATCTATTGGAATTCTCTGTGAATGTGTATGATATGTGTTTGACCCTTTGTGGCTTGCCATAGAAAGTGTGGTGAACAGTCGGACCAGATGACATTCCAGGAGACAGTTTATGGCAGAGCCCTTCTCTAACTGTTAAGGTAAAGAAGAGTGGCTCCATTGTGGTAGGACCAGCACAAATAATATATCATTATATCATAATAAATGATGTCACAATAAAGAAAGAGAGAAATGTATATATACAGTGGGTACGGAAAGTATTCAGACCCCCTTAAATTTTTCACTCTTTGTTATATTGCAGCCATTTGCTAAAATCATTTAAGTTCATTTTTTCCCTCATTATTGTACACACAGCACCCCATATTGACAGAAAAACACAGAATTGTTGACATTTTTGCACATTTATTAAAAAAGAAAAACTGAAATATCACATGGTCCTAAGTATTCAGACCCTTTGTTCAGTATTTAGTAGAAGCACCCTTTTGATCTAATACAGCCATGAGTCTTCTTGGGAAAGATGCAACAAGTTTTTCACATCTGGATTTGGGTATCCTCTGCCATTCCTCCTTGCAGATCCTCTCCAGTTCTGTCAGGATGGATGGTAAATGTTGGTGAACAGCCATTTTCAGGTCTCTCCAGAGATGCTCAATTGGGTTTAAGTCAGGGCTCTGGCTGGGCCATTCAAGAACAGTCACGGAGTTGTTGTGAAGCCACTCCTTCGTTATTTTAGCGGTGTGCTTAGGGTCATTGTCTTGTTGGAAGGTGAACCTTCGGCCCAGTCTGAGGTCCAGAGCAATCTGGAGAAGGTTTTCTTCCAGGATATCCCCGCATTCATCTTTCCCTCGATTGCAACCAGTCGTCCTGTCCCTGCAGCTGAAAAACACCCCACAGCATGATGCTTCACTGTTGTGACTGTATTGGACAGGGGATGAGCAGTGCCTGGTTTTCTCCACACATACTGCTTAGAATTAAGGCCAAAAAGTTCTATCTTGGTCTCATCAGACCAGAGAATCTTATTTATTACATCTTGGAGTCCTTCAGGTGTTTTTTAGCAAACTCCACGCGGGCTTTCATGTGTCTTGCACTGAGGAGAGGCTTCCGTCGGGCCACTCTGCCATAAAGCCCCGACTGGTGGATGGCTGCAGTGATGGTTGACTTACTACAACTTTCTCCCATCTCCCGACTGCATCTCTGGAGCTCAGCCACAGTGATCTTTGGGTTCTTCTTTACCTCTCTCACCAAGGCTCTTCTCCCCCGATAGCTCAGTTTGGCCGGACGGCCAGCACTAGGAAGGGTTCTGGTCATCCCAAACGTCTTCCATTTAAGGATTATGGAGGCCACTGTGCTCTTATGAACCTTAAGGGCAGCAGAAATTGTTTTGTAACCTTGGCCAGATCTGTGCCTTGCCACAATTCTGTCTCTGAGCTCTTCAGGCAGTTCCTTTGACCTCATGATTCTCATTTGCTCTGACATGCACTGTGAGCTGTAAGGTCTTATATAGATAGGTGTGTGGCTTTCCTAATCAAGTCCAATCAGTATAATCAAACACAGCTGGACTCAATTGAAGGTGTAGAACCATCACAAGGATGATCAGAAAAAATGGACAGCACCTGAGTTAAATATATGAGTGTCACAGCAAAGGGTCTGAATACTTAGGACCATGTGATATTTCAGTTTTTCTTTTTTAATAAATGTGCAAAAATGTCAACAATTCTGTGTTTTTCTGTCAATATGGGGTGCTGTGTGTACAATAATGAGGAAACAAAATGAACTTAATTGATTTTAGCAAATGGCTGCAATATAACAAAGAGTGAAAAATGTAAGGGGGTCTGAATACTTTCCGTACCCACTGTATATATATAATATATATATTTCTAATGGCATACTTATGTTCAGAGTCCCTATGCTTTAAACCAGTGCTTCTCAATCTTTTTTCAATAATGTACCCCCTATCAAATTTTTTCTCAGCCAAGTACCCCGACCGGCCCCAATAATTTTAGATAGAAAAAAAAGCTACGATATAGTGATGTGCCATCATTATGAGATTTATTAAACATTGTAAATGAAAAAATTTTGCAATAATAAACATTTGCAATAATAAACATTTGCAATAATAAACATTGTATACAGTGTGCATATATATATATATATATATATATGATGTATATAACATTTTAGCTCAAAAACACTTGTAATAATAAACAACAAACTAAGTTGCACTTATAATTTAGTGCGAAACGTGTGCTTGTGCTTCACTGAGGATCTTGGTCATCCTCGGGGGCAGGGAGGACACAGCAGTGATCAGACTTTTTTCCAGGCCCAGTCTGTTTCTCTGCTTTGTTTTGATCACAGTCATTGCAGAAAATGAGGCCTCACACAAATATGTGGATCCAAAGGGCAGTAGCTGCTGCAAAGCTTTTTCTCTCAGCTCAGGGTGCTCCTTTTTTACACACACCCAAAACTGCGTTAGAGTGGAGTTTTCATATTTCATCCGTAGGCCATAGTCAGATGACACATCCAAGAGTTTTTCCTGGTGACAGAGAGGGAGCTTGTTTCTGCTTTCTTCTGACAAAAGAAATGGGTTTCTCACCCAACTGAGCTGTGGAGATTTCTCCTCCATGTCAGGAAAGTATGAGTTAAAACTCACAATCAGGTTGGCCAAATGTTCTTCTATGATGGACTTCACTGGTGCTCTCTCCACATCTTCCCTGGAGAGGAAAGCATCCACCTGAGAAAAGCAGGTGAGATCCCCCTGTACACATGCCCGTTTCCACAACTCTGCTCAAATAACTTCTTCAGAAAACCACCCACCTTGTCATACAGGTTCAGAATGTGGGTGTCCTTGCCCTGCAGACACACATTCAGCTCATTTAATTTGCTGAATATATCTGCCAGATAGCACAGCTTTGCAAGCCAATCTTTATCTTCAAACAGGGTGGCATATGGAGATCTTTGCTCTGACAAAAAGGTGTGCACCTCCGCCCGTAGTTCCAACAGCCTGTTCAGTATCCTCCCTCGAGATAGCCAGCGCACTTCTGTGTGTAGCAGCAGTTGTGTGTGTTCAGCTCCCATGTCCTCACAAAGGCGGTGAAACAGTCGTGCATTGAGTGGCCTTGACTTAATAAAGTTAATCACTTTAATGCTGTCATTCAAAACGTCATGCAACACAGGACTTATATTTTTGGATGCCAGTGCTTCCTGTGTATGACACAGTGATTCCACTGCACTTCAGGATGTTTATTTCTAATACGCGCCATGAGCCCTTTAACACGCCCGTGATTGGCGCAGCTCCGTCAGTGCAGACACTCTTGCAGTTTCTCCAGTCCAGCTCGTTTTCAATGAAGAAATTATCCACAACATTAAAAAGGTCCTCTCCTGTTGTTTTCCCTCTAAGCTCTTGCAGAAAAGTACATTTTCATAAATGTCGCCGATATCCACATACCTCACAAAAGCAATGAGCTGTGCCTTGCCACTGACATCGGTCGACTCATCAAGCTGTAGTGAAACTGCTTCGCCAAGTTTTCCCACAACTTGTTCAACAATATCCGCTCCCATTCTTTCTATTCTGCGGGAAACGGTGTCATTAGATAAAGGCACCGTTTTTAATTTATCCGCGGCATTTTTGTCCAGCATTGTCTCAGCTAATACAACAGCGGCTGGGAGTAACAGGTCCTCAGCGATCGTGAACGGCTTTTTTGCTTTGGCCACGAGCAGTGACACCGCATATGACGCCTGTAGTGCTTTGGCTGATGTTGTGGAGACTTTTCGCATTGTTTCCTGTGATGATCTAAACTCAGCAAGTTTTCTCTTGAAAAATTCTGGTGGCTTTCCAACATTACACTGATGTTTGGTGCTGAGATGTCTCTGGAGGTGCGCCGGTTTCATCGAGCTGTTAGCTAGTTTCTCCCCACATAAAAAACACAATGCCTGGGGAGGGTTGCCGTTTGTTGCCGTGAATCCCATCAATCAGTGAATCTCTGGCTTTCTTTTTTTCTTCATCCTCCACTGTAGTATTACTACGTTTTAACCAAGATTTCATTTAAATGTCTGTTTGTTTTATAGTAAAGCAACAGGCTTCCCGCTCGGCGTGATTCAAATTCTTCTTCTCTAATTTAACGTTAGGTAGTTTACAATCAAATTTAAAATAGAAACATTTTATTTAAAAATGTGGTTTGCATAAACATTTTATTAAACTTATTTTCGTATGATATTTTTAGAAATCATGGATGATTTTGTATATCTTTTAAATTAATTTAAGATTTTTTTTTATTTTTTTATTTTTTTATAAATCTCACGTACCCCCTACAGTACCGCAACGTACCCCTAGGGGTACGCGTACCCCCATTTGAGAATCACTGCTTTAAACAATGTTCTCCCTATGTAGAACAACTGCAACTACATGATAGATGATACACTTAATACTGTGGGTTGCAGTTAATGAAGGACTTAACTTCATAGGCTTTTTTAGTCTTGAAGTCAATGTACTGTTTACACTCCTTTATAGTACAGCAATGACACGAGCCACATTTATATAAGCCCTTCTTCCCAATCCTGTAAAATTTGCCTAAAACACCTATTCAAGGCACACCCAAAGTAAATTTAAAGCTGTTCTTGAACAATTTGGAGTAAATGTATGGTTTTGGTCTCTTTTGAAAGGTGACACTCAGAAGTTTGTAAGTGCTACTTGTTTTGAGTAATAGAAGTTTGAACACAATGAAATAAAAGTATTTTTTTCCACCTGAATTTGTTTTTTTGCATACAAATGTCTGCAGATGACTATAACTGGTAGCTCTTAGCTGGAAAACACAATGGGACCACAGCATGAAGCCTTACCAAGTAAAATTTGTATAACAATACTTCAGAAAATGAATATTTTACACATGTGTTTCTAAGGGTATGTCCAGGCGTTTTCTAAAAGTGCTTTTGGATACTGTAATGAGGCAAGCGAGGAATGAGGATCTAAACGCAGCTTTAATTAAACAAAATATAAACAAATTACTCAGAATATAAAGAAACAAAACACATCAACAAAGCACAGGGAATCAAGTACAGAGCATAACAACACATGCAAAGACTGACAAAGAAACCAGGGGAAACAAGGGCTTAAATATAAAAGTCTCTTGGCCATCTCATAATCAATAAGGTGCACACACCTATCCCTCACCCAGTTATTTGTATTCAATGTCCCATGATGAATAGAGGTTTGGTTACAACCTGAATCCACCAAGACATGGTATGTACCTCCTCTAATACTCATAGGTATTTGGTATGTCCAAGCTCGATTGGGGGCAGCCTGTGGAGTGTTGGGGACCCAGATCAACATACCCACCTCCATCACCGGGCATTGTTCGTGGACCTGACCCGGCTCCCCGCAACTTAAACGGACCGGCCCGGACCTCACACCCACACTAATGGTAGCAGCTTCCCCCACCTGAGAGGAAGAATAGGGAGAGCCAGGGGAGAGAGAAAGGGGTACCGTTCTCAGGGGATTGTTCCACTGTTTCCAGGGAAACAAGATAGGTTGGAAGGAAGGAGGGGAAGGCAAAAGGGCGACTAACCTCGCTTAGCATCAGTGATCGGAAACGCTGTTGGTGCTCCTCTGGACTGCGGCTGACCCGCTGCAGGATGGCTTTCTTCAGTTCGGGGTACTTTAGGGGGTTGTCGGCTGGGAGCTGTTGGGCCACCCTGGTCAGCAGCGGTAAGAGGTGGACTGTCTATTGCACCTGCGGCCATTCTAGAACTTGGGCCGTGTGCTCAAAGAGCTTAAGAAAGGCCTCTGGATCGTCTTTTGCCCCCATCTTCGCGAGCAACACATGGGGGTTCACTGCAGCCAGGATCGTGGTGTGCGCCCCCTCCTGTGGTACCAAGCTCAGCAACACCACCGGATAGTCTTGTGCCCTCATCTTCGCAAGCAACACATGGAGGTTCGCTGCACCGGGATCATGACGTGCGCCCCCTCCTGAGGCACCAAGCTTTGCAACGCCCATCAGTCCTCCTCTTGGCCTCGAAGGATCAACTCAAAGCACTGTTGCTGCTCTGCCTGCAGATCCATGAAGGCCTAGTGTTGAGCCTGGTGGATGCTGGCAAGGGTTCGGAAGACACGCATTTCACATTTCTCTATATTAAACATTCTGGTAGCAGATGCGTAGTCTCTGGTCTGTATCTCTCTCTCCTCTCTCTGCTGATTGAAATAGTAATTAGTAACAATTAATCTCAGGTGGATGTCCTTACCGCTTTCTCTCTCCCTTGACAGGCACTCAACTACGCCCTCATCTCCACACTCTCGTTCTCTTTTACAATAGAAACTCTAGCACTATCAAAATATTTTGAAAGGCTTATTACAGATGTCACTCCCTTTACAGCACAGCGATTGGCTTCTACCTACTGTTTTTCACTTCTCATTTGTATAAAGATAAGCTTTTCACAAGCCCCTGCGCAAGCCTGTCGCACGTCTCCTATACAGAATAAATTGAAAATGCTCGCTCACCTCAAAAAACATATAAAGATTTTAAAGGATCAGGAGAGTTGTTCTTAATGATCTTCAATATTTGTTGCTATCTGATACATTTTTACTGATCTATTAATTAAACTAACATGACATCCCCTACACATAATCAGATGTCCAGAAAGGGCATGTGGGGGCATGTGAAATGCCACAAGACTAAATAATTAGAGAATTGTATTCTTTAGAAACCAGACTTGATCTGATTTCTACATGTTTCTCTGAGGAAAAATTGTTTAAACTTCTCCAAATAGACTTGAAACTGGATTTAATAAACAATGAATGGCACCTTTCGACATATGACATTAAACCCTAGTTTTCTAAGATCTCTAAAGTACAGCTCATAACTCAGGCAATGCTAAGATGTGGTAGCATTACCGAAACCTGCAGGTGTAATGTGAACAAATGTCTGTGTAATGGAGTGACTAGGCGATTCTTGAAAACCTGGTCTCCCAATGACCTTGAGTCTGAGGGAGAGAATAATGGCAAAAATGTGGCCAGCTCACCAAGGTCCTCCATTTGCTTTCCAACATGACATATGCCACACAGGGTCCCTGAAATAGACTCTATTTAGGAACAAGTTTGAGCACACTATCTATTGACTCATGAATGTTCTAATTAAAAGCAGCTTCAAGCCACTTGAAATATATGAGGACATGTCTTGTGACGCATCTAATTTTATCGTTCCTGTTTTTCCTTAATTTTGCTCTTTTTCCTTCTTCTTCTTTGAATGAACTTAATTTAAGTTATTGTATTGTATTGAAGAATTAGGCCAAATATTTTCCCCATTAATGCACCCTTAATGTGTCTGGCTTATATTGCTGCTGTGGCCTACTGCTCTTTCAAATTCTATGAATATGTTTTTATTATACTGGTTTTAAGCAATGGGCAATTCAGACTGACTCTAAGTGATGCACCAACTGTATTTGCAACACAAATAATTTTGCATCATGCTGTTTGTTTTAAATGTTTTATCTTCAGTATAAATTGTTTTATATGATTGTATAATTGTATAATGTATATAGATTCATGTTAGCATACTATATACTTTAAAGCTTTAGTGACATATTATGATAAAATATTTTCTCCTATCTCAGCTGTGGAACACAAACAAAGATATTTTGAAGGATAAGGTGTGTTTTTGTCCGTAGAGTGCAAGTGAATGGGGTCCATCACTTTCAAGCTCCAAAAAAGAGATAAAGGCATATAGATAATTCATATGACTTCAGTGGCTTAATTCATGTCTTCTAAAGTGATGCGATCAGTTTTAAGTGAAAATAGATCAACATTGAAGTCTTTATTCACTATAAATCTTGGTATTCGCAGTCTCCTTGGTGTGTTCATAAGAGAAGCTTGTATGCACTTCCTTGCATTTGACACATGCGCATGTGCATAAATGCCTAAAATTGTCCTCCAAACATTCCATATCTCATCTGATTTTTGGAAGTTATTTCTTAAAATTTTCCTCAAGCAGCACAGTGTGTGTTCTGTGCCTAAGGATGTTTCTGGGAATGCTCAGAGCACTCAAAGGTAGCTGTGAGATGGGCCCTCTATAGCAGTCACATACATACACACACACACACACACACACACACACACACACACACACACACACACACACACACACACAAACACTGACACAGAGGTGACACAAATTCCACATCAGTCCTCCTCGACCCCTGTCAAGTAGGAGCTAAAAATCTCTATGACTGATGAGACAGTCACTCATGGTGCACATGATAAAGTAAGTTGTCAATCCAGGATGTGTGTCCCCTGCCAGAATGCTCACTTTACCGCCTAAAGAGAAGTGGCAAAATTGTTAAACATCTGTTGTTACAACACACCTTACAGGATTAGTTCATGCAAAATGTATAATTCTCTCATTGAAGTCATCCCAGATGTGTATGTCTTTCCTTCAGTAGAACCAAAATGAAGATTTTTATAAGAACATTTCAGCTCTGTTTGTCCATACAATGAAATCAAATGGGTGCCATCAGGCTGCTGGCTGTTTGGCCCAAAAGGCATATTTAGGCAGCATAAAAGTAATCCACATGACTCCAGTCAATCAATGAATGTCTTCTGAATCAAATTGATAGGTTTGTGTAAAAAAATCATTGATAATTAAAAATCTTTTTTATTTATACATTTTCTTGTAGATTGTTTCCACTTTTTCTCCCAATTTGGCATGCCCAATACCCGATGTGCTTTTAAGTCCTCATGGTCGTGTACAGATTCGCCCTCAATCTGGGCACCGGAGGACGAATCCCAGCTGTCTACGCATCTGAGACCGTCAACCTGCGCATCTTATCACTTGGCTTGTTGAGCGCATTGCCACGGAGACATAGCGTGTGTGGAGGCTTCACGCCATCCACCTCGGCATCCACGCTCAACTTACCACAAGACCCGCCAAGAACGAACCACATTATAGCGACCATGAGGAGGTTACCCCATGTGACTCTTGAGAACCAACAGAGGAACGAACTTAACATGAGAGTTAGGTCATTTCAAACAGCAATACAACAGTTGGCAGAAGCAACGATTTAAAGTAACCTTTTAATTATCGATTTTTTCTTCCACAAACCTATCAATTTGCTTCAAAAACCTTCATTGATCAACTGGAGTTGTGTGGATTACTTTTATGCAGAGGTGGGTAGTAATGCGCTACATTTACACATTCTTGGATAATTTTACTTTCATGAGTATGTTTTATGGTGGGTACTTTTCACTCTTACTCAAATACATTTCTGATGAAAACAAAGTAAGTTTACTTTGCTACAATGGGTTGCATTCCTGTTGTTACATTACTAGTTTTAATTTAATAAGTGCTAATAAATGTGTAATTCATAAAAATTTTTGAATGGGACTTGAATTTGATTTTCTTCCCTTTTCTCCCCAATTTGGAATGCCCAATTTTCAATGTGCTCTAAGTCCTCGTGGTCCCCGTTCCTCCTCGTCTGAGATCCGCACATCTTAGCACATGGCTTCTTGAGCGTGTTACCGTGGAGACATAGCGCATGTGGAGGCTTCACGCTATTCTCTGAAAATTTTCAGTGTGAATCTGTAACGGTGGGCTCTTATGACCTTAGTTTCTAAGTTTACCTTTTTATATCAGTGCTACAACATATCAGTGCCTACTGTATAAATTATGACTTTGAGCATTTCTTTATGTGCAAGGTTGGCGCGTGCACAGTGTTTGACACATGCAGTTGGCTTTGTCCTATGAACAACACGCTTCCAAACACAGAGATAAGGTGCGATTTACCCTTAGTATACAGAAATAATTATCTAAATTCTTTTACATCACAGGATATGTAAGCGCAACGTAGTTCTAGCGGGAAGGCTAGCAGCTGTCGCACCATTAGCTGGGTAATTCCCTGCCATTCACATGTAAGGCTTTGCTTTATAAGTCTGCTCACAATCTATCACATTGCTGTTTCAGTGTGCTAACACGGCAACATAATTCTATAGCACTGTCTGACGTCGAGTCCAATTCGACTAGTTAACATCCAGCATGGACACAGACTTATTCACTGCTCCGTACCTCTCATCCAGTAGCAGCAGTCCTCGCGCAACACACGTCTGCAAATTTCTGGATTCTCAGTGGGATCACGCCCTCCTGGAATCATAATAGACATGTTCCGACCTCTCCAGGCCATAGGAGAACCAGTGCACAGGAAGCCCGCCTTCCCTTTCCAGTGATGTCATCATTTTATCTCAACTTCTGCCCTCATCAAACCCATGGGGAGTAAACAACCAGCAAGCCCGGATCTTTATCCATGTGATCTCCCTCAATCGAGCCACTGCATCCTCAATTGGTATGCACAACCCGGGATGGAAGGAGTGCGCTCCTCGCCAAGTCTGTCAAAATCATTGGCTCAGGCAGCAGCTGTTTTCCATCAGAAAGAAGCTAAGTTCTTATCATATCATCAAATGCATCCTGATTTAGTCATGGGTCTAGGCCTTCTGTTGTCATACTGTCTGTTCATCATAACGCATCTGCATCAATATCAAAAGCCAGTATTTCATGTCAACAGCGCATTCACTCTCATAGTGCAGGCAATCACGCGTTCACAGCGTTTTCATTTTTCATTATTTTCAGTAATAATATTCTATTTACTATGTTTTCTAGGTCTGTAATGTTAGCATAAATTAATATGGGTGCACATTTTGCTAGCACATTAAATTTAATGCAGCACATGTGTTTGTTAACATTAGCATTAGCAATGTGAATAGTTTTATTTAAAAGTAGACATTTTAAGCTTTCTTTAGACATATGTTTCATGTTTGTGTGATAAGTATTCACAGAGTTTCAGTTAATTTTTTCATAAAGATGCTCGCAGAGATACATTCAGCCTGGATGCATTCATTAACTAACTAAATTTGAAATGTTAGTTATTTTGTATTAATGTATTAATATGATGTGAGTTACAGTTACCAGCATGACACTAAAACAGTTAGTAGTAATGGGTACTTTTTACTAAAGTACATGTCAGAGCCCATACTTCTTTACTTTAACTTGAGTGAAAAAGTGTAGTCAGTACTTCAACTTTCAGCTTTGTTGCGATATGGAAAAAAATCCATACCGTCTCTTCAAAATGCGCGGAAACCAATGAGGAATTAGAAGGAACTTGTATAAAAGAGAGAGAGAGAGAGAGGAGTGGAAGTGAAAAAAAGAAGGGGGAAATAAACTTAAAACTCACAGGTAAACATGCTACCTGAAGGCCAGGCGCTGCCAGTTGTTCCTGGATTATTCTGTGCGCAGACCGGGCGCGATCGCCAAGTGACGGAGAAATTGAGCTCTGCACCTTTCGCCTGCCTGGTGCAACCTAACTCCAGCCTGTCTCACCTGCCACAGGTATTAGCATTGTCCATCATCTTTTAACCCCGTGCTAAGACTCAAAACTTTTTTCCAAGCTCTGAATATTCAGTGGTGGGTCCGCTACGTAGCCTGCTGCCCGCAGTCAACACACACACACACACACACACACACACACACACACACACACACACACACACACGCACGCACACACACACACACACACACAAACATACACGCTCACTACGCACGTACGCACGCACTGACGCACTGTGACAAATTGTGATGTCAGAACTGAATTTGAGCCACAATCTACTTGTTTCTGTTTCTTTATTCATTTGTTTTGGTTTTGTCATTGTGAGCAAAAAAGAGAGAGAGCAAAAAAAATGCTGTTTGAAAAGTGAACATTGAGTTTTTTTTCCTTCTATGTTTTCTTCAGTAACATGCTTTCTCTGTAGTTTTTTTTGTTAGTTTGTTTTTTCCCTTAAAACCTTCAACATATGAGTGTACTTTGTCCATATTCTATGCGCTATTGTGGGTATTGGACAGCATTAATTTTGTGTATCGGTGGATTATATATATGTGTGAACTGATTTATTCTTTGACAAGTAAAAACTTGTCTGGCACCCGAACACTTTGACAAAAGTCAATTATTCATTTTTTTCTTTTATTTATTTGGGACCGCCACCGTTACAGCTTCAAAAAGAGTCTTTTTAAACATGAGTATCTATACTTCTACTTAAGCAAAGGATGTGTGAACTTTTGCCATCTCTGATCCTTTATTAAAGTTAAAATACTAAGGAAGCGGTTGTGTAAAAAAGCACAAATTCTGAAACTGGCATTTCTCTGTGTAGTCAGAGCCACTTATATAAGTTGCATGAAAAACAGAGAGAGAGAGTTTCATACTTCTCCCGGCTGATAATCCCTCTCCTCTCACGTGGAGACACTCGTCCCTTGTACCTGCTTGCTGCAGCAAGATTATAACATGATGGCTCGCAATGTAGTAAATCATAATATACTGTATGTGTCACGGTGTGTATTTTGTCATAAAGAAAATCGTCAATACGCAGCTCTATTAAGAAGAGAGTTTGTTTTCTTGTGAGTTAAATATGGATTGAAGTTAACAAAAAGTTGAGAGAGTGTAATGAACAAGTGAAAAAATACACTCAAAATCATCTTTTAAAAATACCTCTAATTACAAAAAAAAAAAAATATATATATATATATATATATATATATATATATATATATATATATATATATATTTTTTTTTTTTTTTTTTTGTAATTCAGCGAATGTTATTTAGAGGTATTTTTAAAAGATGATTTTGTCCTCTATTGTTAGTAAGCACATTTAAAACAGCCATTTAAGCTAGGCACAGGCTGAATAGGCAGTTAAGAGCTAATGATTAATCATTGCAATAATCGTTCTAATAATTGTTAAATTAGTCGATTATCTATCGGAAAGATACTTTATTTTAGCAGAACAGAATTTTTTTTACGAACTGTGCAATTGTACAATTTCTGCAACAGAATTATAAAAAAATAAAAAATTTCTAAACGGATTATTACAAACAATCTTTTAGTTCTCAGTTGACATTGTTCATACCAACTACATATTTTTCTGCTAATTACTCAAACATAAAACACAGTTTTAAAAGCACCACAGAGCCACATTACTCAGACCAATCGTAGCACGTTCAATACTCAACCAATCACGCTTTGTTTTACTAACAGGGCAAGACCAGAGTCACAGTGCTCTGGTGAGCATGGAATCAAGCACATACAGATAAGCTCCAAGGCTGCAAACTCTTAAAGAAATGGACACCATCAGAGGAATACTGTGACAAGTTTCATATAATTTTCTCTCAGTTATAAACATGTGTAGTGTCTTGTTAAATGTCGACAGCTGAAAATGTCCCATGTGTTGAGTGTCCTGAACAGTAGCTGTATAGCTAAACTGAGTGACTGTACGAGTCTGCTATTTTAATTCTAACCAAGTTTCTTGACAGAAATTCCTAGCTACATAATGGAAAATGTATGTATGTGTCATCAAAACCTTTACTCTTAGTGTTACATGGTAGATCCAAACAGACACACTACTAGACACTAAAAAAGATCAGTAGTACAGATACTGCCTTTATAAAACATGAACCATATTAGATAGTCTAATATGGGAGCACAAACATTAATACCAACATTATAATATTCATATTATAAATGAATACCCTATATTACACAGTGTACAAGATCTGCTATGGCCTTCATTTGGTTTCACATTTTGTTTATGTATTAAAACAAATTAATTGAAGTAATATTTCAAAGGATTTATATTATTAGTACTTAGTATTATGGCAGACCAGTCCAATGTTACTCCCAAGAAATAATTATGTTAACCCTGTAAAACAATGCATGTTTCAATTATTTATTCAGTAAGTATGGGCTGTAAGACACAGGAGGACAATAATAAAAATAATAATAATAATAATAATAATAAACTTTAAATTAGTTTTTATTTCTATTTTATATCAATCTGTCATTCTAAATTAGTTTTAGTTTTTGCTAGATTTCACAGTTTGTCTGTTAGTTCTATTTTTAGTTTTTGTTTTTCAGTTAAGATGGATTTTATATTAGTTTTAGTACTTTTCATGGCTGCCAAAGCAGAAGCATTTACTGGTATAATTAAAAAATTCTAATATCATTACATTTCTCTGGGCAGTCTTGTGTTACCTCTATCTAATTGTACTATCATGTTTAATTTAGATTGTAAATGTTGCAAATTTTATAACATAGGGTGAATATGGGTAAAGTGACATAGGACATTTAAACTTGATCCCCATTGTATCCATATGAATGTCCTTAGATGAGTATAAGTAATTTCTTAACTAATCTTCAGGAAGAAAACAATTAAAGTAATAGTGCACCCAAAAATAAAAATTCTCTTATCATTTACTCACCCTCATGCCATCCCAGATGTGTCTGACTTGAAGAGTTTTAGAAGAATATTTGAGCTCCGTAGTTTCATACAATGCAAGTCATCACGGTACAAAACCTTGAAGCTCTAAAAAGCACATAAAGGTAGCATCCTTGTTTACTGTAAATCTTGACATCAGTAGTCTCATTGGTGATCTCTTCCCTTAGACTGTAATTGCAAGATTTATAGTGAAAAAGGCATTACATTTTGGTCTGATCTCACCCAAAACCGATTAGATTTCTTCAGAAGACATGAATAAAACCACTTATGGATTATTTTATGTTGCCTTTATGTGCTTTATGAGCTTCAAAGCTGTGGACCCTGTTGACTCGTGTTGTATGGATCTACAGAGCTGATATATTATATATTTTCTTGTGTTCAGCAGAAGAAAAAAGACAAAGACATCTGGGATTGCAGGGGCCAGGTGACCCAGGGAAAGAGGAAATTGATCTAAAATTGAGAATGTGGGAACCGCAGCCCAAAGGGGGTGCAGCAAAGTAGATACCTTTAAATTAAGATTCTCCTCCCAGCCGTCCACCGGTGGATGGAGTGGTCTGCTAACCAGCTCCGGAGCAAACATCTCATTCCCTGGGTTGTCTGTCTCAGGAACGCTTGTGAGCCTTCCGGGTCCTTGAGGATGTTCGCGAGATGGGGGGCGTGCACTTCCTGCGGGGCGCTCGACCCTGGGGCTGATTGCTGGGCCCAGGTTGAGGCGTCTTGGAAGCCACAGGAGCACACCCTCGACGAGCAGAGAGAGCACGGCCCGGGCTGGTGCGGCGGCGGGGTATGATGTGGGAAATGGCCTCCGTCTGATTCTTCACCGCTGAGAACTGCTGAGAATAGACCGAACTAGGAGACGGGGGGCGTTGAGGAAGCGTGCTTTGTCTACATCCCGAATCTCGACCAGGTTCAGTCATAGATGATGCTCCTGGACCGTGAGGTTGGCCATCGCCTGCCCGAGTGTCCGTGCTCTGACTTTCATGCGGGGGAGACCCCTTCTGTTCCCCGAGAACGTGGCGGGGCATTCCATCGGCCAGGTGCTGGAGGACTGCCTCTGATCGAGAGGTGCGGCTGTCGTCCGTTAGAGGGTGGAGGAGTGGCCGAGGAACAAGCTTCGGCGTATCGGAGAACTGGCGACTACGTTTTTTTTTTAATCTCTCTCTCTCCTCTCTCTCTCTCACTGCCGCTCCGCGTTGGCCATTTCCTTCTCATTTAAATTTTACAGTGTTTTTTTGGGGGGGGTACTACACTGTTACAGGAATTGCCCCCCTCCCCCATTTAATTATTTCAGTTTCCCTCCCCTTGTCCCCTCCCTCATCCAGGTAGACAGGGATGACCTGCCGGCAGACGGGGCAAGAGGCATGCCCCCCCAGGAAAGAGGGGGGGAGATGTACATCATGCCGGGGGTTCCCCTGACTGAGAGAACGAGGGAGGAATGTGGCAGGGCGGAGGGCGGGGCCGGGTTGTGATCATACACACCCAGTCGCTTATCAGGCTAATCAAGCCTCTGAGAGGGATAAAGGCCGTCTCCGGAGGATTGAGAGAGAGATAGTTTACGGACATGTCCGTCATGTGTGTTTGTGTTTGTTTCAGTTTATAATTAAAATATTATTTTATATTCAAATTCAGTTTACTACCCAAACTAGTCTTTGGTGGTTTTCATCAGGGCAGGTCTCAGTATTGCACTGAAGGAGCTATTGCCTCCAGCGGATCCTCACTGGACGCTCGCCAAGTTAGCTGCTCGCCTCTCACTGTGGGCGTAGAGGAAGAGGGCTTTAAATCTCCTCCCACAGTGGCCACTTCCCAGCCTTCCATGCCTCATCCCTCCACGGCTCCGCCTTCCACGGCCCTGCCTCCTGAGCTTTCCATGGCTCCACCCCCAGAGACCATGCCTTTAGCAGCTCCACCTCTTGACCCGGTCCCTGTCCTGTGGCCTCCTCCCAGGCCTCCTGACCCGGTCCCTGTCCTGTGGCCTCCTGACCCAGTCCCTGTCCTGTGGCCTCCTCCAAGGGCTCCTGACCGGTCCCTGTCTTGTGGCCTCCTCCCAGGCCTCCTGACCCAGTCACTGTCCTGTGGCCTCCTCCCAGGCCTCCTGACCCAGTCCATCTCCTGTGGCCTCCTGACCCAATCCCTGTCCTGTGGCCTCCTCCCAGGCCTCCTGACCCAGTCCCTGTCCTGTGGCCTCCTCCCAGGCCTCCTGACCGGTCCCTGTCTTGTGGCCTCCTCCCAGGCCCCCTGACCCAGTCCCCGTCCTGTGGCCTCCTCCCAGGCCCCCTGACCAAGTCCCCATCCTGTGGCCGCCTCACTGGCCCCCTGACCCAGTCCCCGTCCTGTGGCCACCTCCTAGGCCTCCTGACCCTGGCTGTCTGCCTGATCTGCTCCCTGACCTTGTCATGTTCCTCTGCTCTCCTTGCCCCTTGTGCCCCCTTGGACTGCCTTTTTGCTGCTCGTACCCCCCTTAACCACATGTTTTCCCCTACACTCCATGGACAATTATTTTATTTTGTTTTTACTTTTTTGGAGCGTCTGTAATCCACTCCTGAAAGGGGGGGCTCTGTCACTTATTCCCGGTTGTCTTTTGTTTTTGTGCTTTTATGTTAAAGTTCTTGTTAAGTTCCTGTTTCCTGTTAGGTTTTTGTAGTTCTTTTGTAGTTTCTTTTTATGATTGGTTTTCCCCTGATTGTTTCTCATTCCCTGATTGTTTCCCCAGGTGCTCCTTGTTTTCCCTTGTGTATTTAAGCCCTTGTTTCCCCCAGTCTATTTGTCAGTTCTTGCATGTTTGGTTATGCTCTGTGCTAGGTTCCCTGCGTTTTGATTTATACTGTGCTTTCTTGTTTATTTGAATTCTGAGCTTTCTTGTTTATTTGAATAAAGCTGCGCATAGATCCTCATTCCTCGCCTGCCTCGTCACAGATACATTATTTCATATTGCTGCTCAAGGTGATCCGCTAGAGAGCACGTTTCTATCTCCAGGGGTTTATGAATATACACACAAATTGTTTGATATACAATGAGAACTTTCTAGATAACTTTCTTGATAGACTTGGTTTAGATCAAATGAATACCTACACTGACTAAGAATTATTTAGCAGTTTTCTTATTCTATTATTTCTGAACATCTGGGTTTATTAGATTTTAATTTATTTTACATTTACACTTCATTGACAACTTACCCCAGTGGTGCATTTGTAAATTTTTCTTGCACACCTTTGTTTCCAATAATGAAAAGAACTTGGATTTCTCTAACCAGGTTGTCTTGCATTCTAATAAAGAACATACAATTTGAATCATGTAAGATTACATTTAATAGTTGAAAAAATTGAAGCGTGAATCGTCCATATGTTTAAAAATAAATTGGCTCCACACCAGATCACACTTAGAAATGAACTCATCCACACTGGGTGTATTAACATGCGCAATCTTAAGGCCTTTTCACATTAAAAGCGATGGAAATGATCTCCGTTAGCACATTCACACCTTTACAATAGGTGGTGCTAATCAACAAGCAATTTTACCCTGGTAAGAAAGGTGGTGCAAAGCACCTTTCAGCTGGTCTGCCCTCTGCCCACCAAGGATGAGGAGAACTAATTTACAAGTTTGCAAATCAACCATGGAATCACAATACAAAAACAAACAAGCGTGTTTTCTAGCAATAAAATTGATAAAATAAAGCACATCTTTCTACAAGCTGCAGCAGCAATGACGAGTGTGCTTCTGATTTGCTCAATGAGGAAGAAAACATTCAAGATACTTTCACAAACTATTGCAATTCACCTGCTGGACAAGTTGACTGACAGTATTATCGTGTAGACACAGTTTGAGGGTTTAAAATCACTGCATAATGCACAAACATAATGACTGTCAAAACAAATGTTGTCAATTGGAACAATACTGACTGTATCTTGTTGCCATGTGTTCCTGATTGGACATGTTTTGGCATATTTGTCATTAGTGAGTCTGCTGTGGTTTGGTCAGTTGCAACTTTTTGCTCACTTACATATGGTTTACCTGAAATGAAATGAGGAGGTGAATGGAACTTCATTTGCAGTTAAGCACATTGGTTAAAAAACTTTCCTGTTGTTATGGCTTCTCAAAAAAGGACAGAGCGATCACATAGATGCACAGAGAGTTTATGGGTCTCTTAAAATGTCATTTGTAGTTATGTGCCATTTAGCAGATGCTTTTGATCAAAGTGACTTACAGTACAGTAATTGCTGGGACAGTACCCCTGAAGCTAGTGCTTATTTCAAGGTTAAAATGCTATAGGGTAGGATGGAATAGGCAATTTCGTGGTTTGCAGCCCATCATTTTAATCATTATGCTACCAGCCCAATCAAACTACTATTTTTAGAAGAATATCTCAGCTATGTAGGTCCATACAGTGCAAGTGAATAGTGATCAGGAGCGAATTACAGAAAACTTCCTATCTTAAGTCTTAAGTTAAGATCTGATTCTTATCCTATCTTACAATATCGTATCTCATCTCTAGTTAGGAAATCCTTAACCAAGCAACAAACAACATGCAAACTGTGGTGAAGTAAACATTAGATAGATGTAAATGGAGAAACAAAATTGAAGTGCTTTTAATTTTAAGGCTGCAGAAATAAAAGCTTGATAACTATATTATAATATTTTGTGGGAGTTTATTAGTGTTTTGTTGTCAAAGAGCAGCACATCATCTGAGTTTTACAAAATAATTTTCCACCATCAAACATCGCTGAGTCATTTTGTATCACTAATAAATGTAATGCCTTCCTCGGACAGTGCTGTAGTTATGTTACACAGTATTGTAATGTGACTGTTTACGTTGGCTTATAAGTTTTCAGTTAGGATGCCAGTGGGGTCATCCTAAAGTTAGGACAATTTCTTAAGATTTTTTGCAATTTAGGTTGCTTACTGTAGATAAGATAAGATAATGCACTTAGGAAATGTTATTCTTATCTTTTGAACTAAATGAGATCCTAACTGAAATTGCAATGGTTACCAAAAAGATTCTAAAGTTAGGATCTTTCTGAAATATGCCCCCAGGCCTTTAAAGATCCAAAAAGTAGATAAAGTATCCATAAAAGTAATCCATACAACTCCAGTGGTTTAATCAATGTCTTCTGAAGCGATCCAGTTGGTTTTGGGTAAGAACAGACCAAACTATAACTTCTTGTTCACTGTACATCTTGCCATTGCAGTGTCTAGGCACAATCATGGTTTCTAGCTCGAATACACTTCCTATTGCTTGATCCATGCCCAGAGCACTAGATGGCGCTATAGGAAGTGCAATCGAGCTTGAAATCATGATCACCAAAGCGACTGCTGTAAATATGTACAGTGAAATTGGAGTTACATTTTGATCTGTTCTCACCCAAAACTATGTGGATCACTTCAGAAGACATTGATTAAACCACTGGAGACTTTTTCTGTTTTTCTTTATTTTTGGAACTTCAAAGGTCTGATCACCATTCACTTGCATTGTGTGGACCTACAGAGCTGAGATATTCTCCTAAAAATCTTCGTTTGTGTTCTGCAGAAGAAAGAAAGTCATACACATATTAGATGGCATGGGGGTGAGTAAACAATGAAATAATTTTCATTTTTGGGTGAACTAGCTCTTTAAATTACTATTAAAGTAGCTTTACAGTGTAGCTAACTACTTTTTTAACAGTGTAGCTAGACTGTAGTCAATTTAGCTCATATATAAGAAAACTAGTTTCAAAGTAGCTTCACCAACACTGATAACAATGACGACATACATTTCTATACTTTATTTATGTATATACAGAGAGGGAAAAAAGTATTTGACCCCCTGCTGATATTGTATGTTTGTACACTGACAAACAAATGATCAGTCTATAGGGTTAATTTGAACAGTGAGAGACAGAATAACAACAAAAAAATCCAGAAAAATGCATGTCAAAAATGTAATACATTTAATTGCATTTTAATGAGGGAAATAAGTATTCGACCCCCTCTGCAAAATATGACTTAGTACTTGGTGGCAAAACCCTTGTTGGCAATCACAGAGGTCAGACGTTTCTTGTAGTTGGCCACCAGGTTTGCACACATCTCAGGAGGGATTTTGTCCCACTCATCTATGCAGAGCTTCTCCAAGTCATTAACGTTTCGAGGCTGAAGTTTGGCAACCCGAACCTTCAGCTCCCTCCACAGATTTTCTATGGGAATAAGGTCTGGAGACTGCCTAGGCCACTTCAGGACCTTAATGTGCTTCTTCTTGAGCCACTCCTTTGTTGACTTGGCTGTGTGTTTTTGGTCATTGTCATGCTGGAATACCCATCTACAACCCATTTTCAATGCCCTGGCTGAGGGAAGGAGGTTCTCACCCAAGATTTGAAGGTACATGGCCCTGCCTATCGTCCCTTTTATGCGGTGAAGTTGTCCCGTCCCCTTAGCAGAAAAACACCCCCAAAGCATAATGTTTCCACCTCCATGTTTGACGGTGGGGATGGTGTTCTTGGGATCATAAGCAGCATTCCTCCTCCTCAAACACGGCGAGTTGAGTTGATGCCAAAAAGTTCGATTTTGTTCTCATCTAACCACAACACTTTCAACCAGTTCTCCTCTGAATCATTGAGATGTTCATTGGCAAACTTCAGATGGGCCTGTACATGTGCTTTCTTGAGCAAGGGGACCTTGCGGGCACTGCAGGTTTTCAGTCCTTCATGGCGTAGTGTGTCACCAGTTGTTTTCTTGGTGTCTATGGTCCCAGCTGCTTTGATATCATTGACAAGATCCTCCCGTGTAGTTCTGGGCTGATTTCTCACCGATCTCATGATCATTGCAACTCCACGTGGTAAGAACTTGCATGGAGCCCCAGACCAAGGGAGATTGACAGTTCTTTTGTGTTTCTTCTATTTGCGAATATTCACACCAACTGTTGTCACCTTCTCATCAAGCTGCTTGCCGATGGTCTTAAAGCACATTCCAGCCTTGTGTAGATCTACAATCTTGTCCCTGACATCCTTGGACAGCTCTTTGGTCTTGGCCATGGTGGAGAGTTTGGAATCTGATCGATTGATTGCTTCTGTGAACAGGTGTCTTTTATACAGGTAACAAGCTGAGATTAGGAGCACTCCCTTTAAGAATGTGCTCCTAATCTCAGCTCGTTACCTGTATAAAAGACACCTGGGAGCCAGAAATCTCTGATTGAGAGGGGGTCGAATACTTATTTCCCTCATTAAAATGCAATTATATTATTAAAATTTATAACATTTTTGACATGCATAGTTCTGGATTTTTTTGTTGTCATTCTGTCTCTCACTGTTCAAATGAACCTACCATTAAAATTATAGACTGATCATTTGTTTGTCAGTGGGCAAACATACAAAATCAGCAGGGGATCAAATACTTTTTTCTCTCACTGTATATTTATATATATATATTTTTATTACTTATTTTCTTATTTATTCCCTTCTGTGTGTTTAATTTTTCCAAATTTTGTGTTTTTACAGTGTCAGTGTGGGGCATTAAAAAGTTAGCAAGCTGTTTGAGTCTCATTAAATGCCTGAGATTTTAATGGACAGGACAAGCCTGTAATCTCTTTAATCTATTCCTATAACTCCAGCCTTTCTCACACATCCGCTAATGCATTAGCTGCCAAATCGACACAAGCCACAGATAGAGTGAATCTTAAATGGTTTACAGACATTAATTGGATTCAAGGAACAGGAAACACACAATTAGAGGTGTGCATGCATGCACAAGTAGGTCACACACACACACACACACAAACACACAAATCCATGCTGCGGTTTTCTAGATTACCGCCTGGCTGAATATTAGTGTTGCCATTTTGATTGGTAGTGGAGCCATTACAAGTCTTTTAATTAATTATATTCCCACTGCAACAAAACTCACCGTCTTTCCATGCCTCACTGCCCTTAACTTAATCCAGCCTATGCATGAGGACAAAGCTCTCGGGGCAGTGCTCCTCCGTCACTACAAATTTCTCGGAGAATTCAAAAGTATGAAAGTTATTCCAGATTATTTCAGACCTTGTTTTGCTAATTCTGAAAATTAAAGTAAACACAGTACATGCCTTAAAGAACCATAATAACCAAAATCCAGATCAAGTCATTCAATCTAGTCATAATCAAACTCCCCTCTCTGGTTGGACAAACAGTCCCGCCCCAAACTCACGCCATTGTCTGAGCAATGTTTTGAAAGTGCCACAATGTTTAACATGTTTAACATTTTAAGATAGTGATTACACTTTTCGGGGTCGTACTGGACCCTTATCAGGCTAATCAATCCTCCAAGAGGGATAAAGGCTGGCTGCGACGGTGGTGCGACAGAGAGAGAGCATTTACAGCAGCTGTTCGTCATATGTTTGTGTTTGTGTCTTTTGGCTTAAGTTCTGAATTCAATATCATTTATACTGTCAAGGCGGTTCTCGCCTCCTCCTTCCCGGGTTTCGGCACCAGTGTAAGGGATTTATGGAAAGGAGGAGGCGAGAACCGGCTTGACAATATAAATTATATTTAATTAAGAACTTAAACCAAAAGACACGGACAGCTGCCCATAAACGCTCTCTCTCTCTCTCTCTCTCTCTCTCTCTCTCTCTCTCTGTCACACCACCGTCCGCAGTCTGTCTTTATCCTTATCGGAGCCCTGTCACACTTACTTAGAGTTGTCTCTGCATAAACTGGAACAGGAGAAAGTATTTTTACTTTAATTTGTGTAAAAACAATAGTCAAATCACCTTTAATCATTAACATTGGAAATGACTGATGTCTTTGTTATTTTCAACAGAAATCCATTCGTATAAAAGTTTAATTTGCATGGGTTATTTTAGAATAGCAAATCGCTTAACAGATAATGCTAGTTTTGCAACAACTGGGTATACATTTCTTTAGATTATTTCAATTAGAAGGCCAGAAGCCAGAAACATCTCAATATGGCTTTAATGTAACAGTCAGAACTTATTTGATATACAAATTATTTTATTTCAGACAAAAAGGGAAAATAAAGGGGCTTTGTAGCATGTAGCATGTCTAAAACAAAAACAGAGCATCCATCAACTGAAGATGAATCAGGCATTTCTAGCAGAGAGAGCTCCACTGACTACAATGGGTGCAATCTTTGGTCATGCCACAATCTGTTAGGGTTGATATGGTGTTAGACACTAATTTGTCCAATTACATGTTTATTATATATATATATATATAATGTATTGCATAGTCATCTCTTATACAGTTTTTTTTCTTCTTTTAATACATACACAGAAAATACAGTGGGCTACATATATTGAAAACAGTATAAGAGGCAAACAGCAGGGTATTCCATTACCATTGACTTCTGTTTCATATATGACCACAGAATGCATTTGACATTTATCAGCTCCTTATTCGAATGGAGCTAAACTACAGTTTGCATGTGTGACCTAAGCTCTCCCATGTTTCAATAATAGGTTATATACATTGTTCTTGTAGAAAAGAGAGCCTTTATACTGTGTGAAAAGCCTTTCAGATGTGCTTGGCAGGTCACACTGAATGGAGGAAATGGCAGCCCTCATCAGAAGATGGGGGAGACGATATCATGTACATGTCGCTGGGTGGAATAAAAGTGGATTTAAAACATTTGTCTCTCTCTTTTTGTATCTCTTGGCCACTTTCTCTCTCACTCACTCACTGGCCTACACTGTCAGTCAACTCTTATCCTTTACTGAACAATCCCAATGGCTTTGAGTAGCTCACTGGAAAGTACAAGTGTGTGTGTGTGTGTGTGTGTGTGTGTGTGTGTGTGTGTGTGTGTGTGTGTGTGTGTGTGTGTGTGTGTGCGTGTGTGTGTGTGTGAGTGTTTATCACTTTGTGGGGACCAAATGTCCCCATAAGGATAGTAAAACCCGAAATTTTTGACCTTGTGGGGACATTTTGTCGGTCCCCATGAGGAAAACAGCTTATAAATCATACTAAATTATGTTTTTTGAAAATGTAAAAATGCAGAAAGTTTTCTGTGAGGGTTAGGTTTAGGGGTAGTGTTAGGTTTAGGGGATAGAATATAAAGTTTGTACAGTATAAAAACCATTATGTCTATGGAAAGTCCCCATAAAACATGGAAACACAACATGTGTGTGTGTGTGTGTGTGTGTGTGTGTGTGAGTAGGCAGTTTTAAGTGGTTTACGAGGACATTTTAGGTGCTATATATGCTATAAATGTGGTTTATGAGGACATTTCTAGTGTCTCCATAATCTAAATCGCATAAAAAAAATAAAAAAACATACTAAACAATGTTTTATTTAAAATGTAAAAACGCTGAATGTTTTTTGTGAGGGTTAGGTTTAAGGGTAGGTTAGGGTATAGAATCTATAGTTTGTACAGTATAAAAATATTTTTTTTCTATGGAGAGTCCTCATAATGATAGCTGCACCAACCAGAGCATGTGAGCGAAGTGGAGCGGTGTGACACTCGGCTCAATAACCCGCTCCATGCATATGTGCTCCGTGGATGCTTCGCTCAAGTACCACTCATGCTCACCGGTAAAAAAGCATTTGCTCAAATCCCGCTCCGACATTACATTTCTCTGTAGTATACTTGGTTCCAAGCAAATACACAGGGGGTAGCTAAAGTGGCCCAAGCAACAGCCTCTTTGCCCACATGGGTTGAGGTGCCCCTCTGGGTGAAATATACACTATATGTGACATTTATTAAATTATCAAATGATTAGTAATGTACACATCTGAAATTATGTGATTGTATTGTTGTGCTTTAGTATATAAAATCTTGCTATTTAATTTGGATTGCTTTACAACTGCTGTTAGAAAATCCGGTCTACCAGACCTTCCTTATCATTTGTAATAAGTCAAATATTTCTCTATACATATATACATATATAATTAAACATCTTCAAATATTGCCTTAAGAAATTCCAGTTCTAAATTACCTTTATTTACTTTAAACAAGTCATCAAACATGCCTCTACAAGTGATAAAACATATATGCGTTGGCAAGGAAACTCGCATGTGCACAAATTTGCACTTTTCAGTTTAAACTGGACCTGAGTTAAACAACCAACCCAGAACACTTAAATCTTTTCAACTTTAAAGTTTTTTCCAGTTGTTTATGGCAGTAAAGAAAACTATATTTAAAGAAATATATTGCAGGCTCACATGCCGAAGTGTCCTTGGGCAAGACTCTGAACCCCAAGTTGTTCCCAATGGCAGGCTAGCGCCTTGCATGGCAACTCTACCGTTGTTCGACGAATGAGTCACAGAGGTTAGAGCTTAGCTGGGATATGTGAAAAATGTCACTGTATATATGAAAAATGTATAATGTATGACAATAATAAAAATAAATAAAAAATGTCTTCTAGAATGATTATACTGTAGATTTGGTACATTAATATGTTTCTGATTTAGTGCTATCAGACTTTGGCTTTGGGAAACTAACCAGCAGTTATGTGCCACTTTATCCCGAAGCAGAAATCGAAAGCTGGTCAATTAAGTGAGATAATTCCACTATGAAATTCTCTATGCGAGAGTGTGAATCTTTACCAATCAAATGCTCAAATGTTTCAATGAAGGTATGAAAGCAAAATGCTCCGTCTGCTAATTTTTACAAACTGATCTGCAAGATCAGACATGTTTATTGGTTTTGATATAGGGATTTTTTGTGTTCGCTGGGATTCAAGGACAAATGCTTTGCCAATATACAGTATTATTAAGCTTACATATTCAGTTGAGGGTGCTCTAACGTTCACAACCCTGCAGAAACGGGCCTGCATTATAGGCAGCTGCACTGACATGATGGCAAAACAACAAGATACCTCACTTATTTATTATCGAATAGTAGTGTAGCCTAATAGCTCACCTTTTGCTGCACTACCATCGCGTAGCACATCCTCGTGCTCTCTGGAAATGTGACACGCACAGTTCCAGAAGGAATATTTGCTAATTCTCACGGTCTCTCCACACTCCCTTTCGAATTCCTCGTTCTTAACTTTGCATTTATTTAGGTTATGAGGTTTCCAACTTCACTAAAACAATGTTAGAGCTCCATAACCTGAAGTCTATTGCTTATTTTGCAGATTCCTATACCAGCATATCACGGAGTGCATTCTGCGTTGAGCTAATGGCACTGAGCGGCCTGAGAGAGCGGAGAAAAATCTTCAAAAAGGCGCTGATTCAAAAATCTTCCGCTCAGGTGAAATTATCACCGCTCCTCTCTGCATACATGCTCTGGCACCAGCATGAGTGTGTGTGTGTGTGTGTGTGTGTGTGTGTGTGTGTGTGTGTGTGTGTGTGTGTGTGTGTGTGTGTGTGTGTGTGTGTGTGTGTGTGTCTGTGTGCAAACAACCGCTCTAAAAGCTTTAGTGCATCTGTCTGGATTTATGAGTGGTAACTGAATATAGACTCAAATATAGAACAAGGTGTGACAAGATAATACATATTCATGCCATCTTCAGAATCCATTGGATATTTTTAACCAGAAGATCCATTGTCAAAACACAAATATATGAAAAAAAACTGTGTCTGCCCTTAAAAGCAATCACTGACTGCTTTCACTGTAGCATATTTCATAACCACAGCAACTGTCTGAAATATAGGGCATGGTAGATTTTGAGCATTTTTCTTATCGAGTAAGCTGGTGTCATGATATTTTTTATCAGGTTCTGGGGCCTGATGTGTGCATTGCACTTACACGAGACAAGCAACATGGCATAAATGCACAACAAACAATTCTATCTTATTGACATGATGCTGTCATATTGAAAATGGATAAACAAACAACTTTTTAAAATCAACTTCAAAATACATAAAAATATGCATAGCATGTTGACCTTCAACAATGGGCCTTACAAGCTACAGTAGAACTCTTTTGACTGTAATGGGATAAAACAGACCCATATAACTTTATAAAAGGGAAAAACAATTGGTAAGTGTTTTGTTTATTATCATTTAGTTTTACTTTGCATCATTTCTAAATGATATGTGCCCATAAATGACAAAATAAAATAAAATACAATTCTTAACCTGAAAAATTACGTCTGTTACAAACAAAATCAAATAAACATAAAATAAAATAGGTGCTGTAAATAATTCAGATAAACACATAAAACAATAATTGCTCTGACAGAACACATTTTAAATGATTGGGTGCTCTCTGTAGAATTTGATGTATTTACTGTGTTTTTAGGGCTGTTTCAAAACAACAAAATCGAACCCACGATCTTGCCATTACTAGCGCCATGCTAGATAACAGCCCTCACATTTAAATATCTGGTACTAACATTGTAATTGTTTGTACCATCTTTTTTTTTATCAGAAGTCACGCTTATAGTAACACCAAGACCTTTAAAACCTTATTTTTGGTTAACTAAGCTTTTAAATGTTGAATATTAATCACCTGACTACATTTATTGGACAGCAATAATTTGACTAATAGTCCCATTTAGCATGAGGATCTTCCATCTAAACAGTATTTTCTAATTATCCTCAAACTAATAAGGTCAGATTCTGAATAAGAATAATTAAATTAAGACATGGAGTATTCCAATTTTAGTCACATTACCAAAGACTTGCAAACAGGGACAGTGGCATTTTGCACAATATCCACGGCAATTTATCACCATAATAATGACACGTGTAAACAAAAATATGAATGAAATGGTTCTAGAGGCAACCAAATCTAAATACTTTTGGATTATTGCGGTATATTTAAACATAGTCACTGTTTGGTACTATTTTTAGCCTTATTTTTTCTGGTACATAAAGGATATTTGCACTAGATGCTATTTATACCTAAACCTAACCCAACCCTATCCTTCTCTTTTTTGCACTACAGTAATCATAGTATCACCATGGTGTTTTGTAGTAAAATGATAGAAACCACAAAATTAAACATGGCTACCCTATTAAAACTATATTATTGTAGTTAATTGAATTAAAACAATTTTTTCCACCAAATATTTAATTAAAACCAATTTTTCCACCAATAAAAAAACCATGGTTACTACAATATTACTATAGTAAAACTATGGTTAATTTTGCATATGGGTTAGACTCCTGAGACTTTCGCAAAAGTAGCAATACACTCTACACACAAGCCGTGCCAAGTCGTGGGAGAAAGCCATCCCCCGTCTTGCTTGAACAAGAAGGGAACTTGTGCATCGAGAGACCAAACCTCTTACCTGGATTAAACCTTTCTCTCATCTGCCCAACCTTCTCCGTGACCAAATCACTGCCTGGAAATCAACCTTTACATTTAATATTAAGAGTGGAGACAGGAAACAGGACGGAAAAAAGTGGGACAAAAGGTGGATTCGAACCCGCGTCTGAAAAAATATTCACACTACTGTAACACCCCATGCCACTGCAGCAAGACTAACTGTATAGTTTGTCGTACATTTTTTGTGATTCCCCCAGACTATTGGAGTGCAAATAGCCACATTCTGTGGCAGGTTCAATGTACACCTAGTGCAAATAGTCACTGCTGTTTTCCGAAGTAATATTTTTTTATTTTTTTATTTTCAGTGTTAAAAAAAGAGTGTTCTAGCTGAATTCTCACTCAACCCCTGTTGAATTCTTCTCGGATTCTACTGCAGTATTAGTCTCTTTCCAGGTATTGAGCTAAAGAAATAACTATCAACATACTGTCTGATTTCCATTGTCTCTCTCTCTTCCTCTACTGTATATATTTCTGTCCATCTCTCTTTCTCTTGTGCTTTCCCTCAAAAACAACAGCCATCCCTGGCATTTATAAATGTGGGGCTCTGACATTGAGCTTAGTTTCCAAGTTCATATAGGGTCTATGAAAGTAAACACTGAATAACTGACAAAACCATTCTATAAAATACCATTCCATGTTCTGAGCTCCCGCTTTCCAGTAGTAAACTCACTATAATGCATAGAGTCGATTAATACAAAAAAAATATTATAAAACTGCACTAACAGCACTATGATAAAAGACAACAATGTTCAATAAACAGTTACATTTATAATTAATATTAATCAGATTAAACAATTCTCAGATTTTGTTCACTGTGTATTCGGCGACAGTAGGCCAAAAGATCTTTTGCTGAAATCGGTCTGTGTTTGCTGAAAATGTAATCACTGCAAACATACGATTATGTTTGAACTCCAATTTCTATGTGAAACGCAAGTTGTAAAGCGAGTTGTATTTGTAGTTGTAAATTATGTAAAACAGTCAAGAGGAATGCATATTTATTACCATACCTAACCCAGTCCTCAACCCTGCACCTACTGTAACTGTCAGTAAAGTAAAATTCAACCTCTGAATCACACTCAACATTGATTCAACATTGAACATGTGAATGCCATTATGTACTTCCTGGTTTCCATGGGAATTGAACTCATGTCTTTGAGGCTGTGCAAGCAATGTGCTATCAGCGCCACAGGAAAAGGTAAAATAGGAGATGGCACTTGTCAATAACTCTGCAGAATAGGGTCAATGTAAGGATACATGAACATTCATTTGTAACATGTACATTTCCTGTGTAATCATGTTGCAATTCTTCAACCAAGTATTATAGTTCATAATCCTTACTGTTGGCTGTTTACACATTTCATCCAATCAGAATTTAGAGGCAGAATCCGATTTATAATATTCTTTTTATTACATGAGACTTATCAAATGTCTGTTGCTTGACAATTGAGGTAGATTTAATCAGTGCAGTAAGTGACTGTCACATCTAGATGTGTTTTTGTTCATGTTTTGTGTAATGTAACATTGTTGGCTTTTTCACGTCATGTCGTGTAAAGTTAAGTCAAATCAAGTCTTGTCAAGTTTAGCCAAGTTAAGTCATGTTCATGTTTATGTTTTGTTCACGTTTGGATTTACGGTTTTTGTATTTCACATTTGTAATAAACTGCACTTGGGTTCTTCACATCATCTCATCTTCATCTGCCTGTCATTGCCATCCAATCATTACAGTGATAATGTAAAGATATTCATCTAAAATCTCCTTTGATCAATACAAAAATGCTCATTTTTAAATGAATGTTGTCAACTGTTCTATTTCTAAGTAATACATTTTGTAAGTCTGCATAAAATCTACAGATTAAAATTATATTTATATAATTTCACATGGATTTCAACATATGGACTGTGAAGGGTGAAGTGGTTTCTCTAGAAGCAGCCAAGCAGTGTAATTGAGGATTAAGCCCTCACTCAAGTGGCGCTCCAGAAACAGCCTATTAAATGGACGTATGGCTCAGGGTAAGGACTTCAAACATTTCTCTGCTTGCTCTTTTGTCTTTTTCAACTTCTAACATCTACTGACAAATCAGGTCGCTGAAACAAAAGTGATGTTTTATACTTTGATATATACCTGCAAAGTTCCTCTAAAATAGTAGCTGCTGAACTTCTTATATGCTTAAAAAAAGAAGTTAAAATGCCTTAACCTATCCCAGTTGCAGAGACAACTACAGTAAAAGTAGGCCATGTCCTCGAAAAGTGAACATCATGACTCTGTGGTGCTGCCAAAACATTGCTCTGTTTGTCTGAGTGCCCTGACCAGCCTGACACAGCAACATTGGCTTAACAAATAGTGTGAGTTTAAGGGGATACTATTTGTTTGTTGCACCTGGTAAATGGGGGGAATATTCTGATAACCTGTTTAAAAACAATTTGCAATTCTGGTTGGTGATGCTAGTGGCACAGAAATCACACACTTGACTAAAGGAACAACACTGGTTACTAGGCTATGCCAATTTACCCTTGTTACTAAAGTTATTGTGACACTCCACAGTATACCTGATGTGAGGTATACAGTATCCAAAGTCCAAATATGACCAAAAAAGATCTCTTTCCAGGTCTCCTGGGTTCTCAAACATCTAATCAAAATAGATTCTATGTATATGGTCACTGATAATTTCTGTATGATTTGAGCCAAATGTCATGACACTAATGTATCTCCTGTCTCTGGGGCAAGCTGAGAGGAATGAGAGAAACATTCCTGTTGAGAAACCTGCTTCACATCCTGTTAATTGAGAACAGTACAGAGAACAGCTATACAATGCCCAGTTCTTAAATTTAGCAATATCAAAATGTAGTTATGTTGTCTCTAAACAAAACATGGAATAAAAATTACATTAAAATATAGAAACAAAAATCACAATATTAGGCAGAATGTTTGCCTCAGTCACCATTCACATTCTTTGCATCTTTTTGCCATACAATGAAAGTGAATGGTGACTGAGGCTAACATTTTACCTTTTGTGTTCCATGGTAAAAAGAAAATCATTTGGGTTTGGAACAATTAGTGGGAGTAAATAATGATTTTCATGTTTGGGTAATCTACTGTACCTCCCCTTTAGTATATAAAAGGTAATAAAATGTATTTCTGGTTCCCCCATAATTCAGCTGAAGCTGAGAGCTGTCAGTGGACACATTAGCTTGCTCCAGAAACACTTTCAAACATAACTCACCCTTGTGAGCATCACACTAGTTTAAAATCTGAACTCTGATTTGATTAAAAAATCCAATCAAGCCAATATTTCTTCTCCACTCCATCAAATAATGCCAAAGTCATTGTAGCCATCGATATTTCATTTGTTTTCAGTGGTATCTCTCAAGGTTTTCCTCACATTGATGCATATGACTATGCTGTTTAATTCAATTAGTCTCCATCCCTGCCAGTGTATTAACAGTGGGTGTTCCACCCATGCACACCTACACAGTTTTCCAATTGGTCCTAACTTTTCTCTCTAAACCAATCACACCGTTCCTAGTCATTTTTCATTAGATTTTTTTCTAACTCCCCTACATGCAATTACTACTGGAGGTGACCAACCCAGTGGGTGGTTCACAGAAAGAGATGCAGATATGTTAGTAATATCATCTAATACTTAATCTTGATCCTGGAGATGTGCCTCAAGCCTTTTTTTACAATAAAATAAATATAAGAGTAGGCCACGTGTCTTTGTCTAAAACGCTGGTGGAGAAATCCCCCATTTACATACATATTCATAATTGATATATATTTCAAATATGTATATGTATTCATAATTCATTCATATTCAACATTTACACATACTTTTTTGTACATTTTGATAACCATGGAAATGTACAAATTGGACTTATTGGTCAGGAATTGAAGTAAGGTCCCCTTACAGACTTACCAAAAATGTAGCGGCTAGAATAGCACGTCATACTCTTAAGTAAAAAACTTTAAAAGAAGATTTTAAAAAGTGATTTATTTTTCTTTAGTCATGTCTTATCTCACCTAGGGCGTAAATCCTTACCTCATCCATTTTTTTGGAGTTGTACACACAGTAGAGGTCTTCAACCCAACTCTGGCCTGATGCGACACGAGAACCCGATGGGTCTTGGGTCAGGTTTGGGTCAGTTTATCAAGTAGGACTTTGAGTTTGTATGGCCAGGCTTATCGAACTTGTTTCACACTCTCACTCACAGACATGCGTGAACAGACGAGTTAGGGGCCTTTCACACAGAGCGTTTTTTGTTTCCCCATTGTTTTCCTATGTAAACACATTTTCCCCCTTCTGCTCTAGTATACTAAGTGTCTGCTGTGCCTTGTTAAAACTGTATGTTTACTCTTTCAGTACTGTTATGAATGTTGCCTATATGCTAACATAAAATACAGCCTATTGCAACAGTTTTTGCTAGGAGATGAAATTTGGGTTTGGGTCAGGTTCGGGCTTAAAATCTGACGGTATCGTTCGGCCTTGTAGGGTCGAGTTTGGGTTTCATTTTAAGGCCCGTACAGACCTCTAGCTCACAGCTCTTTAGTATTTGTTAATGCCGGAATTTCACTGGACTTCCTGTTGCTGACGGCACAGCACGCACGCAGGCTGCACGAGAGTTTGTTTGTGGCCTGCTTATTGCTTATTCTTATTCTCAAACGTTCATAGTTATAGTCATCGTTCATAGTTATATCCTTTGTCATTTTACCGCATTTCAGGTTTTTCCTCTTTTCTCCTGTTTCATCTGCGTGTATTATACATGTTGCTGCTGGCCCCTAGCTAGAGTCTGTGTTTGTAGCCTGCTAGTTTTTTTAGCATCGCTTATATATCTGTTTTCAACCTTTAATCCTTAACATCTGCCATTTTAAGCGGGCATCGGGTTCTCTTATCGCGATTCAACTGCGCGCACATATATATATAGATATTTTTATTTATTTTTTCTTTCAGCGTGCACCTGTTTTTTCTCCTCTGCGGTACACAGATTATTGCATCGATCTCAAAGCACCGCTTATCAAGAACAACCAACAACAACAAACAATTATGTGAGGGAATTCACATCAATCTCAAACCCTCACCGCTCAGGAACAACAAACAATTTGCGGTAAGTCATGGCATCCGCTCATGTTATTTCTTCCTGCATTGCATGTCACATGTTTACAATAGCCTCCTCCATCAGCAGCGAGGGATTCACTTGTAATAAATGTAAGGAATTAGTCAGGCTGATGGAGAAGGTTAATGAGTTAGAGACTCGCATCCGAACGCTAGTGGAGGTCAGTGAGAATGAGAAGCCGGTAGATACTGTTTCGGATGCGGGCAGTACAGAGAGCAACATACACACTTTGGTTCCGGATATAGAGCCCCTGCAACAGGGCATTTGGGTGACGTCTCGGCGGCATACTCGCTCAGCAAAGAGACACCACTCTCCCGTTCCTGTTAGGGTTTCTAATCAATTCTCCCCACTCAGTGATACACCCACTGAGAATAATTTTGAAAGAGCCCTTGTTATCGGCAATTCTATTGTAAGGAACGTGGAAATAGAGACTCCAGCCACTATTATTAATTGCATTTCGGGGGCCAGAGCGTCAGACATCAAATCAAATTTACAAGTGCTGGCTAATGCTAAACGTAGATTTTCTAAAATTGTTATCCATGTCGGCACTAACGATGTCCGGCTTCACCAGTCGGAGATCACTAAAGATAATGTTAAAGAGGTGTGCAAATTTGCAAAAACGATGTCAGACACTGTAATATGCTCTGGTCCCCTCCCTGCTCGTCGTGGTGACGAGGTTTATAGTAGATTAGTGTCACTGAATGGCTGGATGTCTGAGTGGTGTCTGAAGAATAAAATAGGATTTATAGACAATTGGAAGAGTTTTTGGGGTAGACCTGACCTGCTAAAGAGAGACGGACTCAATCCCTCCAGGGAAGGTGCCGCTCTCCTCTCTAGAAATTTGGCTCATAGTCTTAATAATGATAGTAATTGACTAACTGGGGCCCAGGTCAGGAAGCAGACAAACTGGTTAATCCGATCGTCTGCTAGCTGCCTTGAGACGTCACACAGGTCACATAAACTACAACACATAGAGACTGTATGACCTAGGTATCTCATAGAGATATCCTTTTTGATTAAGGTCAAACTTGAACAAAACAAAAAATTAAAAATACACATCATATAAAAATAGGGCTACTAAACATTAGATCTCTTTCTACCAAAGCACTAATTGTCAATGAAATGATTACAGATCATAGATTGGATGCGCTCTGTTTGACTGAAACCTGGCTTAAACCGGATTAATATATTCGTTTAAATGAATCTACTCCCCCAGGTTATTGTTATAAACATGAGCCTCGTCTGAAGGGTCAAGGAGGAGGTGTTGCTACAATTTACAGTGAAGTTTTTGGTGTTACTCAGAGGACAGGATATAAATGTAAGTCTTTTGAACTAATAATGCTTAATGTGACACCGTCAAATAAAAAATCTCTGTCGTCTTTTACCCTAGGCTACAATGTATAGATCACCCAGGCCTTGTTCTGATTTCCTTAGTGAATTTGCTAATTTTTTATCAGATCTTGTAGTTACTTTAGATAGAGCCTTCAATGTTGGTGACTTCAACATTCACGTAGATAATGAAAATGATACATTGGGATTAGCATTTATTGATATTCTCTCTTGGAGTCAGACAAATGTAACAGGACCAACTCATTGCCATAATCATACGCTAGATTTAATTCTTTCATATGGAGTTGATGTTGATAATATAGAAATTCTGCAGCAGAGCGATGACATCTCTGATCATTACCTCGTCTCTTGTATGCTGCAATCAACTAATGTTACTCAATTTACACCACGCTATCATTCAGGTGGAACTATTCTTTCGACCACTAAAGATAGCTTCACTAATAATCTTCCAGATCTATATCATACACTCAATAAACCCCAAAGCCCAGAAGAACTTGATGAAATAACAAAAAATATAAATGCAGTCTTCTCTAGCACCCTTGATATTGTCGCCCCACTTCGATTAAAAAAAATTTAAGAAATAAGCCCTGCACCATGGTACAATGATCACACTCATGCTCTCAAGAGAGCAGCTCGGAAAATGGAGTGCATGTGGAAAAATACAAAATTAGAAGTATTTCGTGGTGCATGGAAGGATAGTGTCTGTAGCTACAGACAGGCAATAAAAACTGCCAGGTCAGCATATTTTAGTAAACTCATAGAAAATAACCACAACAATCCTAGATGTTTATTCAGTACTGTGGCTAAATTGGTTAGGAATAAAGCTTCAACAGAACCAGATATTATGTCACAGCTCAAGAGTAATGACTTCATGAATTTCTTTACAGATAAAATTGAAATAATCAGAAATAAAATTGGAATTATGCAATCATCTGTCATTGCACCTCAGAAAACAGTGCCTATTAATTTTCCTCACGTGCAACTTCAATCTTTCTCTGTCATAGGTCATGAAGAGCTAACAAAACTTATCGAAACATCAAAAGCCACAACATGTATGTTAGATCCTATACTAACTAAGCTCTTAAAAGAGGTATCCCCTGTAATCTCAGAACCTCTTCTTAATATCATTAACTCCTCGCTATGCTTAGGACATGTCCCAAGAAACTTTAAAATGGCAATTATCAAACCGCTTATTAAGAAGCCACAACTTGATCCTGGAGAACTTGCTAATTATAGACTGATTTCAAATCTCCCGTTTATGTCAAAAATACTAGAAAAGGTAGTATCCTCACAAATATGTTCATTTCTAAAGAGAAATAGTATATATGAAGAATTTCAATCAGGATTTAGGTCTCATCACAGTACAGAGACTGCACTTATCAGAGTTACAAATGATTTGCTCTTATCATCTGATCAGGGCTGCATTTCTCTTCTAGTGCTTTTTGATCTTAGTGCTGCATTCGACACGATAGATCACGAAATTCTCTTGAATAGGCTGGAGAATTATGTTGGAATTTGTGGAGTTGCATTAGCATGGTTTAGGTAATATTTAGCAGACCGCTACCATTTTGTTTATGTAAATGAGGAATTGCCAAACCAAACAAAAGTAAAATATGGAGTGCCACAGGGATCCGTTTTAGGGCCTCTGCTTTGCTCTTTGTATATGCTTCCCCTGGGAGATATTATCAGTAATCATGGAATAAGTTTCCACTGCTATGCTGTTGATACACAACTTTATATTTCTTCAAAACCTGATGAGATATCTAGACTAAAGACTCATCTATTTAGCCAGGCATACACCTAATTTATCCTCCAACCCACAATTAGGCTGCTTTAGTTGGGTCTGCCGAAACCAGAATCCAGAAACATTGAGCATGATCAACTCTGCAATAAATGTAATGGCATCTATACTAATATTATTTTATTTGTTTCCATGTCTCAACCTCGGGACTCCTATCCTGAGGTCACCAGAACCGGCTGGATCCAGCTCCCTTCCTGCTTCGTGTGGGACTCCACTGCTACGTGTCGCTGAATGATGATGACTAAATGCAGCCGGTGCCAGCCTAACATCACTTCAGTCTATTATGATGGACTTCAGAGGATGAACTGGTGCCAACTCCAACCTGAATCACCTCGGTCTATTGATGGACTACGATCTTGAAATGGAATGCATAGACTAACTATTGCCAACAAAAGCCTTCATCAGCCAATTAACAAGGACAATTGCATCTATGTGAACTTCTGCAATTAATCAAGGATGGACTTCAAAGACATCAGTCACAGTTCAAACACAATTGATGTTTAAACACTGACCCTTAACACTTAGTTTAATAATTTTAAACCATGACTTTAACTATACATAAGTAATATTTACATTATATTCATGATGTTAGCCAGAGGGGTACTGGCCCGCACAGTGAGTCTGGTTTCTCCCAAGGTTATTTTTCTCCATTAATCTACATCTTATGGAGTTTTGTGTTCCTTGCCACAGTCGCCTACAGCTTGCTCACTGGAGTTATTAATACAACTATTATTTAATTATTTTTAAACATGATTAAGAATCGTATTTTATCTAATTACACAATGATGATTCATTGACTTTATAGACATTACAGTTTTATTGTCTGTTAATGCTGATCTTCAGTAGAGCTGCTTTGAAACGATGTGTGTTGTGAAAGGCGCTATACAAATAAAATTGACTTGACTTAACTTGACTATTTATCAATTTATCTCTTATAAATAACGTAAGAATGCAAATATATTTTTTTTTATAGTGGTTTAAGTACCAAAAGGGTATCGGTCATTACAAACCCCAGGTATGTAATAGTGTTGTAGTTGTTGTTGTTTGTTCCCACTTCCGTATATTATAGTTTTTATGATTATTGAATATCTATATATGAATATGAATATCTATATAAGTCTACTATTACAGGAAATCTATTTCTTTGTTTATTAAAAGATAAAGTAGTACTAAATCCATACAAATAAATACTGTATCAATTAAATGTTCTATACAACAATGGCTTTAAAACACATACATATACATATATACATGCTATTTCTATCTCAATTTAGCGCTGTTGTTTCAGTGATTCACATTTGGCATTTATATTTTAATGACATGGAAGAACAACACATGAACAGTATGATATAACTATTGTCATCTGGGTGTGCTAATGAAATTATGTAAGTTGTGCACCTATTTAGATACAATAAATGCCTGAGAAAGTAACTTATGTGTATATTATGTATATATTATGTCTAGCTCATTGTGTTCTCATTATTTTGTACTTCCTGGTGGAAGTGGGACCGGAACCCATCTCAGTAGCATTAGAGAGAATCTGATAAAAACATTTCTGATGGGGAATGGTGCTTGTCAGTAATTCAGCATAATGGGGTTAATTTCAGGGTTCACCAACTTTTGGAAGCAATATGACAATTTCCTTTGTGAATCTTGTAATCATGTTGTCTTTTGCCTCCTCAATAAAATTACACCCTTGTCCCTGGTCTTCGCTCCTTGTCCCAGTACCAACAAAACTGAAACCTAAAGACATGTTTTGGATCAACAATAAAGAGCATGTTGTAGGATGGTCCAAAATTTTGGTCAGATTCACAGCAAGCTGTTCCCCATCGGTCGCTCACTTCGACATTGTGTCGACTTTCTTGAAGGCCTCAGAGCAGCCCCAAGCAGTCTCCGCCCTGCATGCCATGGCCCCCCTACAAATTCACCAAGCCAAGGCACTTAAAGATCTACACTTGGGTAGTCCTGTTCCTGATGTGCTGCAGGAACTGCGCTCGACGACGATCAAGCACCCAGGCCATGAAGGTAACAGCGCCGGCACTCGGACAGGCGACGCCCACACTCGTGGTCCAGGAACAACATCTTTGGCTGAATCTGGTCGAGATGCGGGACCCTGACAAAGCCCACTTTCTCATGCCAGTTCGGCTTATTCGGTGACACCGTTGAAGACTCAACACCCAGCAGTCTTCGGCAGTGAGGAAGCAGACGGAGGCCATCTCCCACATCAAGCCTCGCCACCATTCCAGCACAAGCCATGCTCTGTCTGCTCGGCATCCCTTTGCGGCTTCTAAACAACAGGCAGCTCTGCTTCAAACTGGGCCCAGCTCTCAGCCCCAGAGTAGGAGCAAGGTAAGTGCTTTTTTTCTCAGCACAATTGTTTCGGGATGCAACTTTGCTCCCAGACATATTTCCTGCTCCCCCGCTGTGAATCCCCACCGGGTACGTCATATGTGATCGTCCCCTTAGTGCCCCCTGCTTGGAGCTTGGACACGTTGCTTACGTTTCCAACCCGTTGCGCTGGTGGGCCAGGACCATCTGACTCGGCAACGCGATTTCGCTTACCAGGTACTCGCCCCACAGGTAGACCTGTTCGCTTCCCAAGAGACCTCCAACTGCCCGCTCTGGTACTCCCTAGTGGAGGCTCCCTCGGGTCTGCGCAAGTACGCATTTCCCACAGTGAGCCTACTGGCACGGGTGCTTTGCAATATCAGGGAGATTATGGACAAGTCACTCTGGTTGCCCCCTACTGGCCGATTGACTTGGTTCTCGGATCTCACGCTCCTTGTGACAGCCCCTCCCTGGCTAATTCCCCCAAGGAAGGACATTCTTTCTCAGGGATGGGGCACCTCTGGCATCCATGCCCAGACCTCTGTAACCTCAATGTCTGGCCCCTGGACGGGATGCTGAAGATCTAAGTGGCATACTACCTGCTGTCTTAGACATGATCAACCAAGCCAGAGCTCCCTCTATCAGGCAACTTTACGCCCTAAAGTGGCTTTCCCCCACCACCTTGAAGGTAGCCACCATATTGGCTCACCACGACACAGTGGACGGTAAGTCCCTAGGGAAGCACGATCTGATTATCAGGTTCCTTAGAGGCGCCCGGAGGCTGAACCCTCCCAGGCCATGCCTGTTTCCCTCATGGGATCTCTCCATGGTCCTTTCAGGCCTTCAGAGACCCACCTTCGAGCCGCTAGAATCAGTCGAGCTCAAAGCACTCTCCTTGAAGACGGCCCTCCTGGTCGCTTCCATCAAGAGGGTTGGGGACCTGCAAAGCTGCCCCGGGAGGAGTCAGACCCAGCCTTTTCGTTGCTGTGTCCGGTGTGTACATTGCCTACCTATGTGGACCGCACGCAGAGCTTTAGATGTTCTGAGCAGCACTTTGTCTGCTTTGGTGGACAGCAGAAAGGGAACGCTGTCTCCCAAACATAGGCTTTCCCACTGGGTCATTGACACCATCGCTTTGGCCTATCACACCTAGGCTGTGACCGCCCTCTTGCGGGTTCGAGCACACTCGAAGAGAAGTGTGGCATCCTCGTGGGCACTGGCCAACGGCACCTCCCTAGCAGACATTTGCAGAGCAGCGGGCTGGGCAACACCCAATAATTTTACAAGATTTTACAATCTCAGGGTTGAGTCGGTCTCGTCCTGTGTTCTCTCAGGCTTTTCCCCTCCAATGAGGTGATCACGTGCGCTGTTTTTGCCCAGGGGAGTCCACTAGATTCACGCCCCCTGGATGTTCTTTTAACATATGGTGGGAGACCAGGAATAGTCCTGACCTACTTGCAGTTTTGCAGCTCATCACCAACTCCAACAGACTTGCTTTTCTTTCTGGTTCCGACCCGGATGCGATACTCTCCCAAACATACTTATCTTTATATACTAAATCTTACTGACAACTTTGACCTGCACTCATTTTTCATATATTGCATTTAAGGCACTTGTTTGCAATACACTGCTTCCTTGGTTTATCAGGCCTGGCTTATGAAAAAATTGCATTGTGCCAATGTAAATAAAAAATGAAAACCAGCTCTTTTAAACTGTAAGAAATCTGTATAGACAATTATATAGAAAATCCCATACAGAGATTTACTATTGTCTCAAATGTAATGGATTTAATATCTTACTTCTGAAGTTTTTCTTGCTGCTTATTTCATCTCAGTTCTTCGGGCCCACTCACTTTATATTGCTTGTTATTATTTGAGATGTGGATCGAAGAGTCTTAGCTTGAGTTTTTGTGCATTGATTGACATCTAAAGGCTGAGGTTAGTTTGGATTTATAGTTATAAGTGAAAATAATCCATTCTCTCCCCTCTCCAAACCTGAGCCATTTGTATACATGAAGGTCACACTATCGATGGATGCCATTAAAAAACAGGCAAAGCAAGGTGAGGCTCTTTTAGATCAATATGTTAACAATCTAAATCCTGAACACCAGTAGCCATTTAGAGACAAGCTTTTCATTTTTTTCCCAATCAAAATGTGAGTAAAAAATGTGAGAGAAGTTTTAAATAGAAAATTGATGAAACTGTTTTACATTTATTAAGGAGAAGAATGTGTTTCTCAAGATGTTTTAGTAAGAAACTCGTGGCAAATAAATATTTAAGTTTTACTTTAAGCTATTTAGCTTCTCAAAAGGCAAACTGAATACACAAATACACCATTAACCAAAGGCTACAACTGAAGAAAATTAGCATTTTGGAATGGAAACCTAAATGTAGTGGTATATCCTGAAAGCTGTTAATTCAATAATCCAAAAATATGCATGATGTGTAAAGCAATTTTGTAGAGGGAAATCTTGGGGAAATTTGTGTTTAAAACACAAATCAAGCCAATATCCAGGATGCTAAATGTAATACTTCATTTTACTTCAGGAATGTTTCGACCAAATTTGTAAATAATTTCAAATAGATTCAGTATTT
Source organism: Xyrauchen texanus (assembly GCF_025860055.1). Taxonomy (NCBI): domain Eukaryota; kingdom Metazoa; phylum Chordata; class Actinopteri; order Cypriniformes; family Catostomidae; genus Xyrauchen; species Xyrauchen texanus. The sequence continues at coordinate 13,555,816 of NC_068307.1, forward strand.
TCTTATTCTTATTCTTATTAAAATATTCTTATTTTTACCTAACACAAAAAGAGCCTTGCGAACAGAAGCCGTGTTCTGGCTGAAAAGAGGTATCCAAGTACTTTCTGTTAGGATTTTATAAATAAATAATGCTGTCATTGTTACTGTCATATTGTTGGGAAAAGACATGAACAATTATTTGTTTAATCAAACTCTATTCTAATACAACTTCTACAACTACTTTGGTTGATCTTCATGAACTTGCAACTATTCCTATTCAAGGGCACACTTCAATGTTCTAGGATCCTTTTGGAGCCACCAATGAGACTAAAAAGCTATGCCGTGCACTGGGTGATGTAAAACCTATCATGTAATGGCTTCAGAAGTGATAAGCCTCAATGTTTACGCTGCGTGAGGTAAAATTGACTTTTGCTATCTCAGCCAATAGCAATTATCTGGGGCGCCAGAAGCTTCTACGCAGTGAAGACTAATTAGTTTCATTAACCTGCATCAAAGATAAAAAACAATTGCAATAATGTAATTGAAATGCTGGCGGTTCCTTTCTCACATTCTATCTCTCGGTTTTCCACTCTCTGTATATATTTTGTTTTGGTCTGATTTTCTTCATCTTCCAATTTGTCTTGTTAGTACATTTCAATTTAAATGTTGAAGGACAAGAGCTCAGTCAACATAGATGTTTACTGTTGTCCCCAGTAGCCCACTGATGAATGCACTTTTCAGCATTATGTGCTATTGTGTTTATGTAAATGCTTGCTAGTTATTCATGCATTTTCCCAGTACGCAACATTCATATTTCCATCATTTGTGTTGTTATTAAAGCATAGACACAGAAAAGTCAGTTTCTCGCCACCCAAGCAGTTTAGTGTTATGTGATTTATCTTAAATTGTATAAAAAATATTGTTTCAAATTGAAAAAAGTAAGTGTTTGTGCTGCCGTAATATTTTAAGTTTTGTTAACTTAAGAGGGAAAGTTGTTTAAACAGAACATAAAGTTGACTCAAAATAACTTGTTAAATGAGCTTAAGGTCTTTTAGAGTAAACTTGACTTTCAAAGTTCAGTCAACTTCATTCTAATTCAATTAAAACTGAATATACAGTTCAATAATTCAAAAGTTCAATAACTTATATTATCGTGTAATGTTATTGCTAATTATACAGTAGAAGTAGCTTGTGCCGTCCCATTGTCAGAGGTAAAACAAACTTCCATTTGATGGTAAATGGCTGATTGATGATCAAATGAACATCTGCCCCCCTCTATTATGTTCAGATTTAAGCTTGTCAAAGTGACATGCATAGGCCTTTTCCACAATGATGCTAGAAATTGGGATAAATGACACTTGCGGAGACCACCTCTCACCGTATCCCCTCTACCGGGTCGTACAAACCTCATCCAGCACCACATCGAGAACGAACCTGGAGTGGTGGTACGTAGCCGTCCCTATCGCTTGCTCAAAAGGTGGTGGGGGAGGAGGAGCTCACGGTGCTGTACATTAGCCGTAAGCTCTACTTAAGGGAGACAAAGTACAGCACCATGGAGAAGGAGTGTCTGACCATCAAGTGAGCGGTCCTCACTCGCTGGTACTACCTGCTGGGGCAGGCCTTCACCCCTGCTCGGATCACGGCCCACTCCAATGGCTCCACTGCATGAATGATAACAGCGAGCGGATCACCCGGTGGTATCTGGCTCTCCAGCCCTTTAAATTCAAGGTGGTCAACAGACCGGGGGTGAAGATGGCTGTCGCCGACTTCTTTTCCAGAAATGGTGGGGGCGGGGGGATAGGCAGGCCGGATGGCACTCCGGCCTGAGTCGGGCAGTGGGGATATGTGGCAGCGTGGGGGTGGTCAAGCGTCCGGAGAGAGAGAAAGCGGTAAGGGTGCTTACACCTGAGCTAAATTATGTTTAACATATGTTTCTAATTCCATTGAGCCTGGGGAGAGCGGCATATAAACGGCCACACCACCGCCAGAGAGGGAGAGAGAGGGAACAACACAAGTGACCAGTGACTGCCTTGTCTTATTAAATGATTATTGTGAAGCTGAAGATTTTCTATTGTAGTTTATACGTACTGTGAGGCTGAAGTCTCAGAGAAGTTTATATTGGCAAAGTTTGTGTGACACTGATCTGATTGAACTGAGAAAAGCTCTGAGAAGTGTGCATGCAGAGTGTTGAAGGCAGAGAAATAAAGAGCCTTACTTGACTGCATCATTACACTCCGTCTCTGAACGTGGAGTTCTTACACACTGCAATTTGCATAATTTATTCATGCCGCAGTGAATGCCGGGAATCTGAACATGTGAGCATATGCGTAGTTATCTTGACATATATTTTTTATTTAAGCTGAACAGTTTGTCTAACTTTATTAACTTATCAAGTTCAGCAAAACAAAACTTTAATAATTATATATACATATAAATGGTCTGCACTTATATAGCACCTTTTTAACCTTAACGGTATTCAAAGCGCTTTACACTGAGACTCATTCACCCATTCACACTCCAATGGCAGAGCTGGCATGCAAGGCGCTATCCTGCCATTGGGAGCAACTTGGGGTTCAGTGTCTTGCCCAAGGACACTTCGGCATGTGGAGTCATGTTGGCCGGGAATTGAACCACCAACCCTGTGATTAGTGGACAATCCGCTCTACCACCTGAACCACAGCCGTCCCATATATATACAATATTATTTATTTTAATTTTATGCCCAATTCCCACTACTTAATAGGTCCTCATGGTGACGCGGTTACTCGCCTCAATCCGAGTGGCGGAGGACAAGTCTCAGTTGCCTCTGCTTCTGAGACCATCAATCCATGCATCTTATTATGTGGCTCGTCGCGGAGACTCCCAGCATGTGGAGGCTCATGCTACTCTCCGTGATCCACACACAACTTACCACACACCGCATTGAGAGCAAGAACCAATAATGGCGACCACGAGGAGGTTACCCCATGCAACTCTACCCTCCCTAGCTTCTGGGCCAATTTGATTGCTTAGGAGGCCTGGCTGGAATCACTCAGCACGCCCTGGATTCGAACTCGCGACTCCAGGGGTGGTAGTCAGTGTCAATGCTTGCTGAGCTACCTAGGCCCCAAAGTTATCTCAACAAGATCAATCAAGGGCAGTTAGTAACCAAATTTACAGTAAAGTTATGCTTGTGGAAATCTAGCTACCTTCCTCAAACAAAACTTTGCTAAATCAGAATCTGATTCAGAATGAACTTTATTGCCAAGTGTTCTCACGTTCACAGAGGATTTTTTGGTGAGGGAGTAACAAGTGCACACAAAACATTACAGTGAGACACAGAATATAAAACAAGGTAAGCATATAAATAGACATACAAATAATGTTCTGTGGCACAGAATGGCGTATATACATGTGCAAGTGGTAATGTATGAGCAAGGTAGGGGTATGTACAGTTATTGAATTAAATATGTGTATTTACATATGTACATGAGATATGTATTTACATTAGTGCACTATGGGGGGTTCTGAGGCAGTTTAATTGTTCATTAGGAAAATGGCCTAAGGGTAAAAATTGTTCTTGTGCATGGATGCCCCGGCGATCATTGATCTGTAGCGCCAGCCAGAGGGCAACAGTTCAAAGAGGGAGTGGGCAGGGTTTGTGTGGTCCAGAGTTATTCTACCTGCATGTTTCCTCAGTCTGGAGATGTACAGGTCTTGGAGGGTGGACGGGGGGGCACCAATAATCCAATGTGGGGTGGTGATGGTGTAGTGGTCTAAAGCACATAACTGTAATCTGGTAATCAGAAGGTCACTGGTTCGATCCCCACAGCCAACAATATTGCGTCCTTGAGAAAGGCACTTAACTCCAGGTTGCTCCGGAGGGATTGTCCCTGTAATAAGGGCTCTGTAAGTCGCTTTGGTTAAAAGCATCTGCCAAATGCGTAAATGTAAATGTAAATAATCCTCTCAGTAGTCCTGACTCTGTTGTAGTTTCCTTCTGTCTGATTTGGTGCTTAATCAGACAGAAGGACTGTAGATCAGTAGAACTGTGTCAGAAACTCCTGTGGCAGGTTGAACTTCCTGAGCTGGTGAAGGAAGTCTATGGAGTTTATTTGGTGTCCCACTTCAGATCCTGAGAGATGGTGGAGCCCAGGAACAGCTAAAACCTAGTGATTAATGAAATCTAGTGATTGGTTTATAAATATTGTCATAAATTCACATTGTACACAGTCAATCAGATTAGAGCTTGCCAGATCGAGAAAGTGCTTTCCAGTTTTGTGTGCAAAATGAATTCAGTGAACATACTGTGGGCGGTCTGTGAGCGTATCATCTGAGGCTGAGGAGAAACATTATCTAAACCTGTTTGTTTTTTACAGATCAGCAACCATAGATTGACTTGTCTGCAGGGTTAACAAATAACTCACACCTCACTAAATATGTGATGCAGCAAAGGAGTTAACTTAATTAACATGCTTAATAACACATTTCTTACAGCAAGTTCTGCACATGTTTTGAATATTACTTGTGAGAGGCAATAAAATATCAACTCAGAAACCACATGAATTGCCATTAGTCAGATCCTAAAAGGCAGTGTGTGCAGTGTAAGGTGACTAATAAACACTCATGATAGTGCTTCCCAAAAGACTATGGCTCTGAACATGTCTATGTGAATCTCTAGGTGCCCCTCTTGTGTGTGAGCATTTGGTCTTTTATAGGAATAAAAGAGACATGACATTTGTAAGGGCTTGTTTGGTCTTGCATGCACAATGACACAAACACCAGAGCCAAATCTCACATCGGGTTTCCCAGTTCTCTCTCCATGGGAGAAGACATTGGGTTTCGTGCTTTGACCTTTTTACGTAGTGAATCGATAGAATGTATTCAAACTCTTCTCTGCTGGATCTTTGAGTTTTTCACATACTGAGGAATATGGGAGTATACAGACTAAGTCAATACTTACCAGTAGAGAAATATGTACACTTTGCAGACTGTTCTCACAGTCAAATTGGAAAAAATAGGATAACTTTTCTTTGGTTAAAATCAGTCTGTGCTTATCGAAATTTGAAACACTGCCCCTAGTGGCCAAAGCTGTAAGTGTTGTTGGGCATGTGGGCACATTTAAGCTACATTTTCTGGGTGAAATGTCCACTTTGGGGCAGCAAAAGTGAGTTGTGAAACAAGTTGTTTTCGGCGATACAAAATGTGAGACAGTGAAGGAATAAATATTTTATAAACTGAAGCCCCAGACCTAAACCTAACCATTAGTGGAGTGAAAATGACACGTAAGATAGGAAAATGCAACCACCCAATAGTGCATCTGATTACATGAATGTGATTACTTTCTGGTTTCAACACGGGATCTGAACCTGGGAGTCCCACACTGCTGATGCAACGCACTCCCGATCATGCCAAAGGGCATGGTAAACATGCTTGAGCCGATGCAAAAATGCCTTATAGGAGATGCCGCTTGTCTGTGATGAGGTGCTGTGTCCAGTCCTAGGGTACCAGAACTCTCGAAAACAACATGCTGACTTCACATGTGATCATGTTGACACTTTAAATAAATATTACATTTAAAAAATGTAGTCCTATAGTATCATCTACCAATATCTTTGTCGTTGGATAGTAAAAATGTCAGATATTGCTACATCTCATTTGCTATCTTGAATTGTATTATGTGTATGTACTGTTTACTAATATATATATAGATATATATATATATAGATATATATATATATATATATATATATATATATATATATATATATATATATATGCCCTACGATGGACTGGCGACCTGTCCAGGGTGTCCCCTGCCTTTCTCCCAATGTTAGCTGGGATAGGCTCCAGCCCCCGCGACCCTGTACACAGGATAAGCGGTTGACGAAGGATGGATGGATGGATATATATATATATATATATATATATATATATATATATATATATATATATATAAACAGGGTTCACAAGATGGGCAAGGAGGAGGTGGGAACCGGCAGAACAGACAAAATAACTTTAATGACGTAAATCAACTTAAACATAAACACACAGACACACACACAGCGGCTGCCTCTCTCTCTCAAACTGCTCGTCTTTATCCCCTCCCTACTGATTAGGACAATTCAGTGCAAGGTGTGCATCCTCACAGCCCAGCCACACCCTCCTCCTCGTCACACTCCTCCACCACCTGATTCAGGCTGGGGAAACATCCGGCTTTATATACTCACCTCCCCTCCCGTGCTCTTCTGGCCATCCTTCTGCCTGCAGGACTTCCCCGCCTCTCTAGAGCCCAGGGAGAGAGGAGGAGATTGGAGAGATAGAGGAGATAGAGAGAGAAAAATTATCGATGCATAGCCAACAATACGATACATTAAAGATACATATGAAGCAGCTACCGATACAATATGATTCACCCCTATTATGATGCAGTGCGATTTGATATCGGTTCGATTCAACACAATGCAATTCAATGCAATAAAATGCGATGGAAAAAAATATGATGCTATGGAATTCAATATGGTACAGATAGTTTGTTTTTATTTCTTTGGTTCAGACAGACAGCAAATCATAAATTAAATTAAGTGCCTTCTAACATATGGCCCTTTCACAAACAGTCAACTTTGTAGTGCAAAAAAAAACTATTAAATTAAAAGATTAAAATACGTTCTTTACTGTATTGTCTCCAGTTACACATTTAACAGTGAAACTTATTATTACTTATTAAGTAATAATAATTATATATAAATAAATGTTTTTTTTGCAAATATGTTAGAAACCTTTAAGCCAATTCACCAATGCAAATCGGTGAGTCTTACCATCCCTAATATATAGATATAGATATAGATATTGTATACCTCTACATGCATTATATTGGCCATCAGCCACCCTGATCTCTAGATAACGGTATCGCCATTGACCTTTGAAAACCCTATACCAGTCGACCACTGCATTTAATGGCATTTGTTTGTCTAATGTAATATAATTAACATCAAACTTTGCCTCGAGAAATTCAGAAAGATACTTCAGAATCAGAATCAGAATCAGAATCAGCTTTATTGCCAAGTATGCTTACACATACAAGGAATTTGTCTAGGTGACAGGAGCTTCCAGTCAACAACAATACAAACAATACCAAAAAAAACAGCAGCAAGGCATAGGTAATTAACTTCACTGTGTACTTCTGTGTATAAGGGTATAATTTGTGTAATTTGAGAAGCTCTGAGGACTCATTTACATCAATCTCAGTTAGTGGCTGCTTTATGTAGCAGAGCTCAAGAAGTTGTAGTATGTCATACTGACAATTTAGATTTGGGTTAGTGTTGCCGTGGTGATGTGTCAACTCTCAGATCCTTTCTTTCCTATCTCCATGCAATATATATATAGTAGGGAAGCAGTTTTCTTAGACCTGGGGCTGTATTTTAAAAAAATAAATAATATTTTTAATTCTACTTAGTACTCTACTTTATAATCTCTCTTGAATTAATAATGCTTTTACTAATTGTTAATCAATTAAAAGTTCAAGGCTAGCATGCACTTTAAATAAATAAGATAGCATCAACAAGATAACAAGCACCTACTGTTGCACTTGTGTACATAGTAGCGTGACAATAAAGTGATTTGATTTTGATTTGAAATGATACTGCATATTTGAACAGAATCAAGTCAGCCAGTGCTACACTGTGAAAAGTAGTAAACATGCAATTATTACTGAACCACACGGATCTATTTCATGACGTAACCCTAAAAAGTATTTTTGTTGGCAAAGCCTAATGTAGTCAGATTGATTTATTCATTACTACATTTTTAGGTTGTCTGATAAAACATTGTTTACAGTGTGCATCCAATTTTATCACTGATATTGCTGTTACTTAGAATCTGTCAACAGAATGTAAACCCTTGGAGGGACAAACCACAAACTGGCGACAGGGTGTTGAGTGCCCAAGGCTCCTTGAAGTGTGAGGGCAATGAAGGCTATCCCATCTGGTCCGTACCAAAAGAAGATCTACTGTGGCACAAGTTACAGAAAATATTAAAGATGGTTATGGGAGGAATGTGTCACAATACACAGTGCATCACACCCTGCTGTGATCAGAGTGCCCATGATGACCCATGTCCACCGTCAAAAGCACCTATAATGGGTATTCAAGCATCAGAACTGGACCTTAGAGCAATGGAACAAGGTCACCTGGCCCAATGAGTCTCATTTTCTTTTACATCATGTTGACTGCCATGTACATGTGCGCCATTTACCTGGGGAAGTGATGGCACCAGGATGCACTGTGGTGTAGAGTATGAACGGAAAATCATGAACTCATTAATTCTGAATGCAATGCACACATTTTTGCGAAGGATCCTAAAACCCCCACACACTGTGACTCCCCATCTAAATCACCAGGTAGCGCCAGCAAGTCTGGGAGTTAGAATGCTTCTTGACGTTTTTACAACCCAAAGAGCCTCTCCAGAGACTCTCGTGATATTGCCATCTACACACTGAAAATCTATACACACACACGTTCATACCATTTAAAACCAAGAAATGGCTTATTTTTAAGGAAATATGTTTTATTCCCGTATGCTTGGGTATTTCTGCTGTTATATCAAACTAGTTAAGATTGTTTAGTTGTGTAGTTAAACTCTGAGGGCTTATATAAAGAGTCTAAGAATATATATTCACTTTTAAGTGAACCAAATACAAGTTTCTTGGTATCAAATTAAACCTTACGACTCGCCCTAGCTGAATATATATATATATATATATATATAAGGTTACATTAAAATGTATTTTGCTATGTTTTACCATCTTTTGAGTGATTCAAACCACATCCGGACCCTGTCATAAATTAGGAAAATGACTAGCCTTGACAAGACAAAGGGAACCATCTCGCGCCAAAACTGAGGAGCCTCATTAGGTCATTCCTCCCAAAGGAGGCGTGACCTCCCTACCTTAAAAGTCAGGATCTGGTGTGGAATCGTTCTCTTTTGTCTTTGCTTGTGCTCTTCTCTTTTATCTCTCTTCAAGCTCTCTTGCTTTTTCTTTTTGTGTTACTCTCGTCAGACATGTCTTTTGTTTTATTTGGCGTTTATCTCAGTCTTTTTCTTGTCTTCGGACAAAGCTCAACACTCTACGTTTTGGAGCAGTCCGATATCCTCTGGGTGAAAGGACTCTCTCTCAGTTTCAACCATTACTCCTAAGATGCTTTGAACTTCCCGCGAGCGATCCACGCTCGGGGAGCACCAACAGAAATCCTCCAGCTCACGGACGCAACGAGGACATTCACGCACACACGCAGTCTTGTTCAGCGACACAAAGGTCCATTTTGCAAGTATTATTCCATCTAAATTCAAATGCGTTAAAGTGTGTAATTCCCTTGCTGGCTCTTAAGGTTTAACTGTTGTAACAAGTTTGCTATCCCTGTAATCTCTTTATTTTTCCTTACTGTTTTACTTTGTTTGTTCTATTTTAAATGTTTGTTGTTAAATGTGTTCTATGTTTGTTTAAGTTTGTGATATATCCTAGTTCCTTGTATTAAACCCAATTATACGCTTGATTGTCTGTGTTTGTTGGTCATAAAGCAAAGCCTCTTTAATGTGCGATCTAAAGCTACGAGCTGATATTATCAAAGTAAGTTAACGTGCTTTGATTAAGTAAGCTTATACTAAGAATAAACCTTCTGGAGAATTGATCCAGCGTATCGAGCAAAGTGGTTTGCTGGACGAACTGGTTGGTTGCGGTACGGGTTAATTCCATTAAGGTGTTCTGAAAATTAATACAGCCTGTCTGCATGTGATGTATATTCCAAATTAATTATAATTTGTTGTGTTTAATTATCTATATATATCTGAAGCAGACTATTGGGCTATATAACCCCTGTTTTGGGGCAATTTAGAATGTATTGTTATCTCGTTCAAACCGTATGATTAATCATTGATTACAATCATTAATATTAATTGTACATTCCCCAAACCTGAACCAAGAAACCCTACAGTGGGAAAATGTATATATATATATATATATATATATATATATATATATATATATATATATATATATATATATATACATGGCCTGGACAAAAAAAAGTTGCATACTCTAATATTTAGTTGGACCGTTTTTAGCTTTTAATAGAGAGCGCATGTCTCCTCCGTGTGAGCAATCAAGGCGCAGTCATCCACAAACAGGAGCTCCAGGACCAACTGCTCCAGGGTCTTCATCTTGGCATGCAGATGCCGCAAATTGAAGATGCTGCCATCAGTCCGGAAGCAGATGTAGACACCGTCTGCTATGTTGTCCTTGGCTATGCTTTCCTTGGCTTCGTGGAGCATCATACTGAAGAAGATGGAGAACAGTGTTGGGGCAAGTACACAGCCCTGCTTTACAACATTAGAGATGGGGAAGCTGTCTGACAGGAAGCCGTCTAGTTTGACCTGCCCAGACTGACCCTCGTGAAGAGCTTGGGTGGGCAGCCAAATCAAGTCAAGTTATTTTTATTTGTATAGCGCCTTTCTCCTTAATACAGAGCACATTTGCCATAGCATTGTTTTGATAACCTTATGCAATGTCATAACATTTATTTATGCCCAGAGTTGCATTAATATTTGGCCGAGATCTTGTATTGATGATGGGAGAGTCGAACCACTCCATAAAGTCTTCTCCAGCACATCCCAAAGACTTTCAGTGGGGTTAAGGTCAGGACTCTGTGGTGGACAATTTATGTGTGAAAATTATTCCTCATGCCCCTGAACCACTCTTTCACAATTTGAGCCCAATGAATCTTGTAATTGTCTTCCTGGAATGTGTCCATGCTGTTAGGGAAGAAAAAATCCATTGATCATAGTCAGCTGACTTCATTTTATTGCCGCATTGCATTGCTGAGCCTAGACCTGAAGCAACCCCAGATCATGACACTGCCTCCAGAGGCTTGTACATTGGGCATTATGCATGATGGGTGCCTCGCTTCTTGAGCTTCCCTTCTTACACTGATATGCCCATTGCTTTGGAATATGGTAAATCTGGGCTCATCAGACCACATGACCTTTTTCCATTGCTCCACAGTCCAATGTTTATACTCCCTAGCAAATTGTTTTTTTCCGATTAGCATCATTAACAAGTGGCTTTCTTGTGGCCAAACAGCAGTTTTGTCTGAATCCTGTAAGTTTTTGTCACATTGTGCATGTGGAAATGCTCTTACTTTCACTATTAAACATAGTCGTAGAGTTCTACTGATGATTTTTTTACGATATAACTTCACTAAGCCTTTTAGTAATCTCCGATTACGATCAGTCAAGATTTTTATCGCATTGTGCATGTGGAAATGCTCTTACTTTCACTATTAAACATAGTTGTGAGTTCTACTGATGATGTTTTACGATATGACTTCACTAAGCCTTTTAGTAATCTCCGATTACGATCATTCAAGATTTTTTTCCGACCACATTTCTTCCACGAAGCTGATGGTTCACCACTATCCTTCCAGGTTTTAATTATGTACTGGACAATTTTTAACCAAATTCCAGTGATTTCAGCGATCTCCTTAGATGTTTTCATTGCTTGATGCAGGCCAATAATTTGCCCCTTCTTAAACACAGTAACATATTTTCCACAACAATGGGATACGTCTTCCGACATGATTGTTTAAGTAATGTGAAGCTACACACTGCATCATTTAGGGTCAAAATATTTTTTGCCAGTTCTGATGCTCGATACCATTGTAGATGCTTTTGATGGTGGACAGGTGTTATCATGGGTACTCTGACCGGTCTGTGGCTATGCAGCCCAATACACAGCAGGGAGCAATGTACTGTGTGTTGTGACACATTTCTCCTTTAACCATCATTACAAATTTTCTGTGACTTGTGCCACAGTAGAGCTTCTGACAGTTCAGCCAGACGGGATATCCTTCATTGCCCTCTCAAATAGATGAGCCTTGGGCGCCCAACACCCTGTCGCCGGTTTGTGGTTTGTCCCTTGTCGGACCACTGTCGGTAGGTACTCACCACTGCTGGCTGGGAGCACCCCACAAGCCTTGCCATTTCAGAGATGCTCTGACCCTGTCGTCTAGTCATAACAATTTGGCCCTTGTCAAATTCACTCAGGTCTTTACTCCTGCCCATTTCTCTTGCATTCAACACATTGACTATGATAATTGATCACTTACCATCTAATCTACACAGACATTGGCATGTGTCCTAGTTAGGAGATGATAAATGTTATTTGCTTCACATGTGAGTGGTCATAATGTTTTGGTTCATCGGTGTATACTGCATATACATTGATTTCATTACATTTAATAAGTTGACTTTCATTTTATGTGCAAGGATGGAAAAAACTTTTCATTTCCCAGAATTCCATTACATGTGTTGAATTGCTGTAAATTGCAAATATTCAAAATTACTCTTCAATTAGTTCAACAACCTGTTCTTAAATTCACAATTTTGACAACCCTGCTAAATAGAGGTTACTAACAGAAGAACATCTCACTGTAGGACATGGTGTATAAATCTGGATTTTGATGCTGTATTATCTATCTGCTGTAATAGTTATAGACTCCCCTTTTTATGCTGCACCACTTGCTCGCAAAAAAAAGATGGATGACTAGTGATATTAAACTTCTTTATCACAAAACATTGGATATGTTGTAAATCACGCCAGAGATTCTATTCGCTATTCTTTCCTGCAATAACTCAAGAATTGTCAAACAATACTGTAAGTCCACAGAATCCACATGGCAAGCTATCCACATGAAAGAGCAGAAAGATGAAAATGTTCATCTTTTCCACTTGTCCTCAGCAGCTGGTTGTCTGACAGCTTCAAACTCGAGGCTTGTTGTATTGATGCAGCTATGCCAGTCTTTTCTGTCGCTTGCTTCTTGGTTCCACAAGTGATGATGGATGTCAGATTGTGAAAGCTGCCTCTTTAGCTGGTCTTTAAAGTGCTTTCTGGGGGCACCTTGATTGCGCTTTCCTATACAAAGTTCACCAAAAAAGACTTGGTAGTCGTGAGCTCTCCATCCTTGCGACATGCCCTGCCCATCGCAGCTGGTGTTTCAGTATCATGGCTTCATTGCTCAGCAAATGTGCTTTCTCTAGCATCTCCTCTTTGGAGATGTACTGTAGCCATTTTATGTTGATGATGGTGCATAGGCATGACTGCTATGTTGCTCGGAACTGCACACAAGAATTTCACCTACTGTTGCACTTGTGTACATGGTAGTGTGATAATAAAGTGATTTGATTTGATTTGATTTGATAGGCAGCAGTAGTGGAAGCATTCTAGCAGATGCACCTGCTTCCTGTACAAGACCCAAGTCTCTGCTCCATATAGGAGGGTGGGGACTACAACTGTTCTGTATACCATTAGCTTCATGGAGAGGTATAGAGAGTGGTCTTGCTACACTCCCTTAGCAATGCACCTGAAGTAGCTGTTGGATTTGGAGAGGCAGTTGTCTTGGTCCTTGCTGGTTTTGGCATCATTGGACATGACAATGCCCAGGTACATGAAGTTGAGTTTGGTGGCATAGATGGGGATGTGTGGCACACTATTGGGTTGAGTGTGAGGCCAAAGGCCTTTGCTGCCATCGCAAAGTTGTTGACTGTGTATTGTAGTGTCTCCTCTGTGTGAGCAATCCAAGCACAGTCATCCACAAACAGGAGCTCCAGGAACAACTGCTCCAGGGTCTTCATCTTGGCAAGCAGACGCTGCAGATTGAAGATGCTGCCATCAGTCTAGAAGCAGATGTAGATGCAGTCTGTTATGTTTTTTCCTTGGCTATGTTTTCCTTGGCTTTGTGGAGGATCATACTGAATAAGCTGGAGAAAAGTGTTGGGGCGAGTACACACCCCTGCTTTACACCATTAGAGATGGGGAAGCAGTCTGACAAGGAGCCGGCTAGTGACCATCGTGAAGCTGGTAGAGGATGGTGAGCAGCTTGGATGGGCAGCCGAGCAAGTCAAGTCATTTATATTTTCATAGAACCTTACACAACACACATTGTTTCAAAGCAGCTTTACAGAAAATGATGTATTAACGGAAAATGAAATCTATAATGTCTTAAGAGTCATCATTGTGTAGTTTGATAAAATACGATTGTGAATTGTGTTTAAAAAATTAAGCAATTAAATAATAATTGTATTTAGAAAACTAGTGAGCAAGCCAAAGGCGATTGTGTTAAGGAACACAAAACTCCATAAGATGTTGGTTAATGGAGAAAAAAGGCTCACAGAGGGGGCCAGTTCCCCTCTTGCTAACATCATTAATATAATGCCAATATTACTTAATTGTGTATAGTGCAAGTCATGGTTTAAAATTATTAAACTTAGTGTTAAGGCTCAGTGTTTAAACAAAGATGTTGTAAGAACTCTAAGATTAATGACTAATGTCTTTGAAGTTAATCATGGATTAACAGCTGAAGTTCACATAGATGCAATTGTCCTTGTTAGTTGGCTGATGAAGAATTTTGTTGGCAATTAATTGATAGTCTATATATTCCATTTTAAGAGTGTAGTCCATCATTAGACCAAATTGATGCAGGCAGAGATTGGTGAATTGCATCGCAGTTCAACAGGCAGGTAATTTCAATGAGGTCTATCCTAAATCCAAGGTTCAGGCAATGGCATATGATGTATCCCATGTCTTATGGTTGGAGTTGGCATCAGTTCATCCTCTGAAGTCCATTGTAATAGACTGAAGTAATGTTCGGCTGGCACCAGGTGCATTTACCCATCATCACTCAGAGACACGTAGCAGTAGAGACCAACACGAAGCAGGAATTGATCTGATTTCAGCTGGTTCTGGTGACCTTAGAATAGGAGTCCCAACGTTGAGAAAGGGATACAAATACAATAATATTAGCTATAGATGCCATTCAATTTATTGCAGATTTATAGATTATGATCAATGTTCTGGTTCCGGCATATCTAACTAAAGCAGCCTAATTGTGAGTTGAAGGATAAATTAGGCGTATGCCTGGCTAAATAGATGAGTCTTTAGTCTAGACTTAAATTCAGTGAGTGTGTCTGTGTCCTGAACAGTGTTAGGGAGACTACTCCATAGTTTAGGAGGCAAATATGAAAAGGATCTACCTCCTTTTGTGGATATTGTAGGAACTATTAACAGGCTGGAATTCTGCGATTGTAATGAACATGATGGAATATTGAGTGGTAGAATGTCACTTAAGTACTGCAGAGCTAGACCATTCAAATCTTTGTACATAGTTAACAGAATTTTAAAACTAATATGAAATTGAACAGGTAGCCAATGTAGCGTTGATAAAATGCTAATATGATCATATTTCTTGATTCTAGTCAGCACTCTTGCTGCTGCATTTTGAACCAATTTAAGTTTATTTACTGATCTTGGTGGACATCCTCCCAGTAATGCATTACAATAATCTAGTCTTGAGGTCATGAACGCATTAATTAGTTTTTCGGCATCAGCAATGGAGAGCATGTGTCGTAATTTAGCAATATTTCTTAGGTGGAAGAATGCTGTTCTACAAACATTAGTAATTTGATTTTCAAAGGACAGATTGGTATAAAATATAACAAGTTCTTCACTGTTGAAGACTATGTAACAGTACATCCATCAAGAGTCAAATTATATTTTAGTGGCTTATTTTTGAGAGGTTTTTGGTCCAATAATTTCTACCTCTGTTTTGTCGGAATTGAGTAGAACAGCATTTCTGGCCATCCAGAGCCTTGTTGTACAAACACAAAAAGGCACCAAAATCACTTTCCCGGACTTTTGGCTTCATCATACCACATTGGTGGAATGACCTTCCCAACTCCATCTGTGAAGCTGACTCACTTTCTTTCTTCAAATAACATCTAAAAACACATCTTTTACATGAGCATTTCCAACCAGTTTGTAACTCTGATAAGTGCATTCTCTGTACTGTGATGGGGCCTAAATCCTGACTGAAATTGTTTATATATTCTATTTCTCTGTAGAAATGTACATAGTTGGTAGGACACTACCTTTTCTAGTATTTTTGACATAAACGGTACATTTGAAATTGGTCTATAATTTACCAGTTCTCCAGGATCAAGTTGTGGCTTCTTAATAAGCGGTTTGATAACTGCCATTTTAAAGTTTCTTGGAACATGTCCTAAGGATAGTAAGGAGTTAATCATATTAAGAAGACATTCTGAGATTACAGGGAATACCTCTTTTAAGAGCTTAGTTGTATTGGATATAACATACATGTTGTGGCTTTTGATGCTTCGATAAGTTTTGTTAGCCCTTCATGACCCATGACAGCGAAGGATTGAAGTTGCACATGAAGACACTGTTTTCTGAGGTACTGTGACAGCTGATTGCATAATTCAAGTCAAGTCAAGTCAAGTCAAGTGGTTTTTATTGTTGTTTCAACCATATACAGTTAGTACAGTACACAGCAAAACGAGACAACGTTCCTCCAGGACCATGGTGCTACATAAAAACAACAAAGGACCAACATAGGACCACATGAGACTACACAACGAAATAAAATACCTATATAAACTACCTATATATACCTATATAAAGTGCATGTGCAAACATGTGCAAAAAGTACAGGACAGTACAACAAATTACTGACAATGAACAGGACAATAGACAGTGCAGCGCCGACCAGTACTCAGTAGTGCAAAAAGATGACAGTTTCTAAAAATGTAAACATAACATACTATGAGATAATGTTCTATGCACATAGCAGTTATTGAGGTAGCAGACAGTTATAAAGTGACAGTAATTAAAGTGCAAATCAGGACACGTGTGTGTCAAACCAGTCTCTGAGTATTGAGGAGTCTGATGGCTTGGGGAAGAAGCTGTTACACAGTCTGGCCGTGAGGGCCCGAATGCTTCGGTACCTCTTGCCAGACGGGAGGAGGGTAAAGAGTTTGTGTGAGGGGTGTGTGGGGTCGTCCACAATGCTGGTTGCTTTATGGATACAGTGTTTTTTGTAAATGTCTTTGATGGAGGGAAGAGAGACCCAATGATCTTCTCAGCTGTCCTCACTATCCTCTGCAGGGCTTTGCGGTCCGAAACGGTGCAAGTCCCAAACCAGGCAGTGATGCAGCTGCTCAGGATGCTCTCAATAGTCCCTCTATAGAATGTAGTGAGGATGGGGGTTGGGAGATGTGCTTTCCTCAGCCTTCGAAGAAAGTAGAGACGCTGCTGGGCTTTCTTGGTGATAGAGCTGGTGTTGAGGGACCAGGTGAGGTTCTCCGCCAAGTGAACACCAAGGAATTTGGTGCTTTTGACGATCTCCACAGAGGAGCCGTCGATGTTCAGCGGAGTGTGTTCACCTTGTGCTCTCCTAAAGTCAAGAACCATCTCTTTTGTTTTGTCGACATTCAGGGACAGGTTGTTGGCTCTACACCAGTTCGTCAGCGCTGCATCCTCTGTATGCTGACTCGTTGCTCTTGCTGATGAGACCCACCACGGTCGTGTCATCGGCGAACTTGATGATGTGATTCGAGCTGTGCATTGCTGCACAGTCGTGAGTCAGCAGAGTGAACAGCAGTGGACTGAGCACACAGCCCTGGGGGCCCCAGTGCTCAGTGTGGTGGTGGTGGAGATGCTGTTCCCGATCCGGACTGACTGAGGTCTCCCAGTCAGGAAGTCCAGGATCCAGTTGCAGAGGGAGGTGTCCAGGCCCAGCAGGTTCAGCTTTCCAATCAGGTGCTGGGGAATGATTGTGTTGAATGCTGAGCTGAAATCTATGAACAGCATTCGAACGTATGAGTCCTTATTGTCTAGGTGGGTGAGGGCCAGATGGAGGGTTGTGGTGATGGCATCGTCCGTTGAACGGTTTGAACGATATGCAAACTGCAGTGGGTCTAGTGAGGGGCAGCTGGGTCTTAATCTGCCTCATGACGAGCCTCTCGAAGCACTTCATGATGATGGGTGTAAGTGCGACGGGACGGTAGTCGTTGAGGCAGGACACTGAAGACTTCTTTGGCATGGGGATGATGGTGGTGGCCTTGAAGCACGTTGGAACAACGGCGCTGCTCAGAGAGATGTTGAAGATGTCGGTAAGAACATCTGCTAGCTGGTCTGCACATCCTCTGAGCACTCTGCCAGGAATGTTGTCTGGTCCAGCAGCCTTCCGTGGGTTGACTCTACGTAGAGTTTTCCTCACATCTGCCGTGGTAAGACAGAGCACCTGGTCGTTGGGAGGAGGGGTGGACTTCCTCGCCATCACGTCGTTCTGCACTTCAAACCGAGCGTAGGCGTTGTTCAGCACATCTGAAAGGGAGGCATCTTTGTCACAGGCAACTGATGTTGTCCTGTAGTTGGTGATGGCCTGGATGCCCTGCCACATGCGCCGCGTGTCACCGCTGTCCTGGAAGTGACTGTGGATTCTCTGGGCGTGTGCGCGCTTTGCCTCTCTGATTGCCCGTGACAGTTTGGCCCTAGCTGTTCTTAGGGCTGCCTTATCGCCTGCTCTGAAGGCGGAGTCTCGGGACCTCAGCAGCGTGCGCACCTCCGCAGTCATCCATGGCTTCTGGTTGGAGCGTGTGGTGATGGTCTTGGAGAAAGTGACATCATCAATGCACTTGCTGATGTAGCTGGTCACTGATGCTGTGTATTCCTCCAAGTTAGTAGAATCGCCATATGTTGCAGCCTCCTGAACATGTGCCAGTCAGTACACTCAAAACAGTCCTGAAGAGCAGAGATGGCTCCTGCTGGCCAGGTTTTCACCTGCTTCTGAAGCAGTTTTGTGCGTCTGACGAGCGGTCTGTATGCTGGAATTAACATAACAGAGATGTGGTCTGAGTAGCCGAGGTGGGGGCGGGCTCCGCCCGCACGCGCCTGGGATGTTTGTGTAAACAAGATCAAGCTGCTCAGCCCCTCTCGTTGCAATGTCCACATACTGATGGAATTTAGGGAGCACTGTCTTGAGATTTGCATGGTTGAAATCTCCGGCGACAATAAACAGTCCGTCGGGGTGAGTGTTCTGCAGTTCGCTCATAGCCCCATACAGTTCACAGAGCTTCCTTAGCGTTAGCGCTGGGGGAATGTAAACTCCGGTTATGCAAACAGTGGTGAATTCGTGTGGTAGATAAAAAGGTCTGCATCTAACAGTCACAAGCTCCAACAGCGATGAACAGTAACTAGAGACTAGCATAGAGTTCTTGCACCATTCCGTGTTGATGTAAACACACAAGCCACCACCGCGAGTCTTACCGCAGAGAGCTGTATTTCTGTCGGCACGAAACGAGGCGAGCCCGTCTAGCTGAATGGCGGCATCCGGAACTCTGTCGCTGAGCCACGTCTCCGTGAAAACAAAGACGTAGCAGTCTCTAAACTCACGCTGCGTAGCCTGCTGGAGTCGGATATAGTCCAGTTTATTGTCCAGGGAGCAACCATTTGAGAGCAGGATAGACGGGAGAGCCGGCCAGCTAGGGTTTGTTTTAGCCTAGCATGGACCCCGCCCTCTTTCCGCGCTTCGCTCTCGCACACCGCTTACGATGTCCTCTCCCCCAGCCACCGGCATCAGGCGACGCCGAGGGCTGGAGGCCTGGTCTCCGCAGCAAGCCGAGTACGCGTAGCGCCTCCTGCAGGTCATCATGCAGCTTGGTTTTTGCATGAGTCATATATTTCAGTAGTGTCTGGCGATGGTAGACACGAACACCGGTTGCTCCGATGTCCATGTGTTGCAAAAGTCGGGCTTTTTTAACAAAAATAGCACCATTGTGGATCCGGAGTGGCCGCTGCGTGCTACCGCGCCGCCATCTTGGATCATCAGGATCATAATTCCAATTTTATTTCTGATTATTTCAATTTTATCAGCAAAGAAATTCATGAAGTCATTACTATTGTGCTGCGACAGAATATCTGGTTCTATGCAATTTAGCCACAGTACTAAATAAAAACCTAGGATTGTTGTGGTTATTTTCTTTGATTTTGCTAAAATATGCTGACCTGGCAGCTTTTAGTGCCTGTCTGTAGCTACAGACACTATCCTTCCATGCACTGCAAAATACCTCTAATTTTGCATTCTTCCATTTGTGCTCCATTTTCCATGCTGCTCTCTTGAGAGCATGATTGTGATTATTGTATAACGATGTGGGGCTTTTCTCTTTAACTTTCTTTAATCGAAGGGGTGGGGGGACACTATCAAGAGTACTAGAGAAGACTGTATTTATATTTCCCCTTCTGTCGCTCATGTGACGTTGTGTCGATTGAAGCGACATTAGGGGTCTTTCTTGAAGGCCTCGGTTACCTCTGAACTTGAGAATATGCCAATGACAAATTGGCAGACAGAATTTGCATGTCCCTCCCCCAGACATACGGGTATAAAAGGAGGGAATCGTACATCTGTCCATTCAGATTTTTTCTTCGGCGCCGATCGGTTGTGTGATCAGCGAGCTGAGATCAATTGTATTCCACTCACCTCTGCAGAGCGTTTGTTGTTGGACCTACGGCACGTATTAGCGGCTTTCTACTTCTCTGCACACCTGTGCAGCCTTTGCCCCTGGGCGCTTCGACAGCGCTTCTGAAAGAGTATATTTTCTCACAAAAGAGTACAGTTTCTCTAAAAGAGCACACACAGTAGGCATCGAATGTCCTTTTCAGGACACGTCTTTTTAAAGATGCCCTTCCACCTTTGTGTAGTTCCTGGATGCGGTCGATATCTCTCCGATCCTGACGGTCATAGACGCTGCCTCGTGTGTCTGGGCCACAATCACACTGAGGCGGCATTTGTGGTTGGTTCATTTTCTCACTGTGAGAACTTAACCTTGGCAACGTTGTGGTCGTGGCTATCCTTCCTGAAGAGGAATGCCACTCCAGCCATCCCCGCGTCACTCCTTCTTCCCACTGAATTGAGAACAACCCGGCTGGCGATGGAGGCTATTTAAGGATGGCAGCGGGCTCAGTCTCGCCGGGTAAATCCCTCGTTGACTTTCGTCCCGGCTCGAGGTGAGAGTGGCTCGTTCCTTGGCTACTCCCTCGGACCCGCCAAGCTAGATGACGAATTCGGCTCTGCATCTGAGTGTGTCACGGCGTCTGATGTGGAAGACCCCCCCCTCGGTTCCTTTCTTCCCGGAGGTGCACAATGAGCAGACGAGGTTGTGGAGGGCACCTTTCACTGCCCGTAAATGTCCTCCTCGCTCGTCCACTCTCACTACCCTCATACCCACTACCCTGACTACCCTCTGTTACTCGGAGTTCCCCCAGGTGGATAGAGCGGTTGCGATCCACCTGTGCCCGGAAAACGCCGCCACCTGATGGGATCACCCGGTACTCCCCTCCAAGGCCTGTAGGATGATGTCGTCATTGACTGCCAAAGCCTAAAGCGCCACCGGATAGGCCGCCTCCACCCTGATTCCAAAAATAGACTTTTATTACAGAGTAACAAAGCCGAGTTGGTCCATGGAGCATCTAAATTTACATTTCAGAATCATGCATTTTTATAGAGTTTCTGTTCCCACTTATCTCTTTGAGTGATGGGGTTATCACTTTCAATGGGGTTATTAACACAATTATTATTTAATTATTTATATTTAAACACAATTAAAAATTGTATTTTATCTAATTACACAATGATGACTCATCAACATTATAAACATTACAGTTTATCTTCTGTTAATGCCTGATTTTCTGTAAAGCTGCTTTGAAACAATGTGTGTTGTGAAAGGCGCTATACAAATAAAATTGACTTGACTTGACTTGATGGCATCTTCATCCAATGAAATCATCTTATGCCTCCCTTGTTTCATCTTCGCCGGCTGCCTTCTAGCTGGTCAACCTGACCTAACTTGCATCAATGATGGCAAAAGCATGACTATTTAATTTAATATGCATAACATTTATATAACACACTGTAATCATTTCATATGGTTACATATTTTATATGAATCATTACTTTCTGCATTAATTTGATTAGTATATTAAATTATTTCCCTTATTACAGTCATTGGTTACACACATTCCTGTAAGATGGGAAATGTGTACACACCCATATACATTTGTTTTCTTTTGTTTCTAGCAATAATCAACGCACATGTATCTTTAGTCTCTTTCAGGCAGGTACCAGACAGTGCCTGGCTCTGTTCTAATTAACACATTAGATCATCCCTTTAGTATCAATAGACAAATGTTTTCTGGGTCATTCACATTCTCCCTAGAGAAGTTAAGCTGGAGCCAGCCATTATCGTTGCATTTGCAGATGCCGTGTTTCCCTAGGACTCCCCTTCACAGCTCAGAGTCACGTCCTACACTGGTGTTGAAGTATGACCCCCAATATAACGAGTTTTTTCTTGGTGTCCACTTGCCTCAGGAGGTTGTGCAGATTGCGGTAGAAGTCCTCCTTAAAGCCGATGCCTTTTGAAGTGACATGAGGCCAACAGAGTTTGCTAGCAGTCACTAACGTGAACATGAAGCTCAAAACTGAGAGGCGTTGCTCCTCTCTTGCTTTCCCTGACCAGAACAGCATGTAGCCGGCGCCTTGCTCTGAGACTGAGCCTTTCTTTGCAAAGTGTACTTCGCTGGCAGCTATATCGATCTGCAGTCTGGCGAGTTCCCTTGTGACTAGTGTTTTGTTTATTTCAGGGCTGTTGCTTCCATCTGCATCCATCATTGTGCATTTGTACGTTCAAGCATGAAAGTATTACTTTGCTTTTTCTTCCTTGATGGACCGCGTCTAGAGATGCCTATTGCTCTCGGCTAACCAACCGTGTTTGGTTGAGGCAAGATTAGTTTAGCCACCTTTTCTAGGTCCTCCTCCATGTAGAGCAAGCAGAACTGTCCCTAAAGAAGGCTGCCTGGGCACTCAGGGCACTACCGAATGGTGTTGTTGCCTCAGGTCAACAACCAAACGACCCATGTTCCTGAGCAGCCTGCATGCAGGATTGAAACTGCAGCTCCCAGTGCCATCTCTAATCTGCTGTTTTCACCTCTTTCATATTGGTACAGTTCTCGTTTTCTTTTGTCCCACCTGTGCTGGTTGTTTAAAGTGGAGATCAGCTCATGTACACAGAGTCCACACTTTAGGCTTGGTGTCCTTACTCAGTAGCTCGGAGAGCCGAGACGGCCAAGGCGACTGCCAAGTTATAGGTTTTAGTCAGCGTAGCCTTCTCTTTGATGGACTGTCTTACAGGGCTGAAGGGCTCATCTACCCTGCTATTCATCGCTGGAGGCCAGTTCGTGAGCACCAGGAAGTGCCCCCATGCTGGCGACCTGCATCCCACACGTCTGGGGGCCAGACCTCCTCCATGTTCCTGCAAATCTACTCTGGGGCCACACAGTACCCAGTTTCCATCTATCACCACAAGAAGGCTATGCATGAGGTTTGATATGGAGAAGCTATATACTGGTGGGAGAGACTGATGCACTCTGCTCTCATTTTGCAGTGCTGAAAACAGCGGTGCAAGCCAGTGGCAAGGGCAGAAATTGAGAGACTTCACCAATGCACCAGTCACATCACACAGTCGTTTCACAGACTCTGCACTAACCTGTTAAAATATGTACATGTGACAGACATTGATGGCCTTGTTTGGCATATGATATGTAATGGCTCATTGCAGGATTAAATTCTTTTTTAGAAATGTAGTTCCTGGTGATTCCATCTGTAAGTAGGAGGTCCAAACTCACTCTGACATAAATAGGTCTTTATATTTTGCAAAGCAAAGATTGAGTTATATTTGAATGTATGGGAATAGAAGAGCCTCTGTGTGTTTACTGTATACTCTCTCTCACCTACATGACACGTCGTCACGTAATATGTGTGTGTATGCACAGTTAATGAACAGGACCCTTTCTATCCCATCCACAATAATCTTGCAAATGAACCAGGCCTAAATCCTCATCTGAACAGGGCTGCTGATTACAAGTAAACCCTTGCAGCTCTGTGTCCCATCAAAGTCATCAATATGGAGCAGCCCTTGTCCTGCAAACAGCCTCTCTGTGATGTCGATACTGTAAGCAAGATAAAGGAGATCCTTAGCTGAAATACAATAAAGACATTTTGCTCCGGAAGGATGGGATCAATGTGTCTCTCAAAGCATGTTTTCCTGTAATGAGCATGCATAAATAACTTGGAACAATAAGTAGTTAATCATAACGATTTTACTCCTCTTACACAACCTATTGATGTGAGACTAGGATATTATGGGATGCTGTAACGTCAGCCCTGATGCTGTTTTATGAAGCAGCTGTGAATATGTGTAGATCGCAAACAGATGAACATCAGTGGACTGTTTCGTTTTTGACTAGCACAGTAAAGAGATTAAACGAGTAGATAAAAAAAGCCTTTGCAGACATTCAGGTGATCTGAAATATTTATTTAGACTAGAAAATAAAGAATATGGATTACTTATTTTCCATAGTAGATGTGTTTTGAAATAGTTTTTTGTATGTGTTTTGGAGTATACAATTGTCTCATATGAAATGGTTAAGGCTTATGGAGAAAGTTGAAAAAGTATGTGCCTTTTGTTGATTGTTTACAAAACAAAATACTTCCCACAATCTTCTACATCATGGCAAAGAGCTCAGTAAAGGTGTGTACAGAGGAGAGAATGATTTTGACAACTTTCTGTTTCTCTGTTTACATCCGTCTCAGCGAGTCTTAGTTTTCAATGGCTTTTTGTTTATATTTGTTCTCTGCCACCTCACAAAAATACACACAAAGGATGTAGAAAGCTAAATTTATTTGAATATTCAGGATTCTTTGAAGTGCAAATGTGCATTTCAGGCACACAATCAGTCACTCCGAACCTGTCTGTCAAAGAGCACATCAGTGTGTTTATTTTCCTTTGTTCCTTCAAACTGGAGTTTTGCCTCTGTTGAGCGAACGACAAATTAAACCCAATTAAGCTCACAGCTGTTGCCTGAGGCATAGCGAGTTTGTCTGTAATACTTTGTTCCTCATGACTTTGCCTCTGATAAGCTAATTGTTAGAGCTCGTTTTAATGTATTAAGAACAATTGGAATTATTAGTCCCTGATAGATAGACAGAGAGACAGAGGCAAGTTGAATTGTATTGATAAACACCAGATTTTCAGTTATCCCTTGTAAATACAAAATTATAAATCCACAATGTTATATGCAGATTTGATTTTGTGAATAAGACTAAACTACACACAAACTATAAGAAAAATGCATATGTGCATACAGGTAAAGGACCAAAAACAGTCATTGATGTGAGAGCTTTGCATTGCGAGCATTCAGACTGATCTCACATTGAATTCAGAAACAGAAGGTTGACTTGAGATAAACTCAGCACTGCCCCCAGTGGATGGAGCAGAAAGTATTTTTGAACAGAAGGACAAGTTAGCTCCAGTTACCCTTCTGTCACTCACCTGGACATTGTGTCGAATAGTGACACTAGGAGTCGCTCTTGGAAGCCCGATTCACCTTTAGATTTTTGAGAAAAGGCCAATGAGAAATTGGCGAGTTGAATTTGCATGCCACTCCCCTTGACATATGGCTATAAAGGGGAGATCGGAATGCAGGTTCATTCAGACATTTTCTTCAGAGCCGAGCGGTTATATTAACAGCAAGCTGAATACCACTGCCATCCATTCACCTCACTGTGAAGCATTGCTGTTGGATATACAGCGCATTCCAGCGGTTCTGTCTCCACTGCAGACTATACCCCTGAGCACTTCAACAGAGTGAGAGCTTTTCCTCTAAAAGAGTGTGTGCTTCCTCTATTAGAGCAGGCACAGTGATGTTGAATGTCTTTTAAAGATGTTTCTTTTTAAAGATGCCTTTCAGTCTCTGTGCTGTTCCTGGATGCGGTCATTACCTCTCCGCCTCTGTTGGTCACTCCCTCACATGCCTGGGCTATAAGTGCATTGAGGAAGTGTTCGTCGACTTCGGGTGTGGCAGCCCAGTCTGAGGCCGATGCAGGGCTGACCGTCAAGCTTGCCCGGGCTGCCGTGAATGTTGGGCTTGAGTGGAACATTACCCCCACCCCCGAGCACTCGCGGCTTGACGACTGTGTTTTGGGTACGGTGCACAGCTCACAAAGGCAATCCAGCACGTCCTGCCCCGGAGCGGTTCAACAATGTGTATACCATCTGTATGCCGAGGGAATCCACTCGTTAAATACCTTGTTCCCTTCTTTTCTGTTCCCGCCCCCCCTTACTGTACACCTGGTGCTCGCAGCCTGGGCATTACAAATGCACCCCCCTTGCCTTCGCGTGCCCCGCTGCAAAGTCAGGGAGCACGAGGAGCAGGTCTTCTTGTGGCTCCGTACTGGCCCACTCACACCCCTTTTTGGGGCTTGTTGAGTCTGCAAGTGAAGCTGCCCCAGGAGGAGGCAGACCCAGCCTTCTCATTTCTGTGTCTGGTGCATACTTTCTACATCTATTTGGATCGCACACACAGAGCTCTATATGCTCTGAGCAGCTCTTTGCCTGCTTTGGTGGACAGCAGAAAGGGAACGCTGTCCCCAAACAGAGGCTTGCCCACTGGATCGTGGACGCCATCCTTGCAGGTTCTTGCAGAAAAAAAGAGAGGGAATGCAGGTAAAAAAGTGCACATTCCGGTTGAAAACAGTGTTTTTAGGCCCATCTGTAGAGACACTGCTGGACTTGGGGGCCAAAAGTGGCTACACACACATCTCTGATCTTGGCTTCAGAAGAGTGGAAAGACTGTTGGATACTTATTATAGTCACCCCATACAGAGAGACACACGGACACACACACATAGATGTGTGCTTTGTCTTCATCAATGTGTTTTTATAATAAACAACACAACATGCATGCATGCATGTGCACACACACACACACACACAATATTGATCCACAAAAACATGACACCATTGGAGGGGTCATGCATGCAAACATTATTTGATCAATTATAGTACAATATGAAAGCGAGATTCAGAGAGACGATGAGTGAGGAGCAGCCTATTAGACATATTGCTTTATATCAATCTCATCGAAATGGACAACACTCAACATCTCCATCTGCGGCTCACAGCTACCCTAAACCCCACAACATACATTTTGCTTTTATATTGGCCACTCACATATCTGCCTTGTTTCCTTAGATAATTATTGTTTTCTTATCCAAGAAGCAATTACTAAAACCAAGAAAATGTGTTTCATTACAGTAGCGTAGTGTCCAGAAGGACTAACCATCACAAATTTAGTTACTAGATCATTTGAAAGGACATGGAAGAGAATTTTAAGCCAGGATGGCCGACAGACAGACAGATTGGCAGAAAAACAGATAGACAGATAATGTTTATGTTAAGATTTGCTTACTTCTTGCTGATTTAGACCAGGATGCTGACATACTGTCTTACTGATAGAGCGCATTTTATGTATCTTTGACCGCCTTAAAGCATATGAGGTTCCGTGTCCCCTTGTGAACTCTGCACTCATCGTGCACTCAATGCTTCTCATTTAACTAATTTCTCCTAGGTCAAGATTTTCAGAGATGTGACAAAAAGAACACCTTGGCAGAACAAAAACTTCAATGCATTTAGTCATCATTTCAGGTTAATTAAAAAAGCCTGTTCGTCCACTGGACTTGTTGACTAGTTGTCCACCAACCAATTAATTGTTTAATGAGGATGACTATTTTATTTTGATTTTTGTTTTTAATTTTAGTAATTAAGTTTAGTAACATGCAATATTTGTAATACAGACACTGTAAAATAAGTTGTTACCGCTATATTAACTAACATTAAAACTTACAAAAATGGTAACACTACAATAAGGATCTATTTGTTAACAATTGTTAACCACATTTGTTAACATGAATAACAATGAACAATACTTTTATAGCACTTGTTAATCTTGGTTAATGTTAATTTTCTAATTTGCAAATACATTTTTAAAATCAAAAGTTGTAAATAATTACATTAGTTTATGCAATGTTAACTAACATGAACTAATAATGAACAATTGTGTTTTTAACGATTACATTAATCAAGATAAATAAATGCTGTTTTAATTTAATTGTTAGTTAATGATGCCTAATGCAAAAACTAATAGAACCGTATTGTAAAGTGTTACCGTATTAGCATTATCTAATGTTAACATATACTTTACTTAAAAAAAAAATTGTTTACATTAAAATTAACCTTAACCAAGATAAATAAGTGCGTAAAAGTATTGTTTATTGTTAGTTCATGTAAACTAATGCATTTAACTAATGCAACCTTAAAAGCGCATTTGGTAATTGTTTGCACATTAAAAGTTTTTGCTCCTAAAGAAATGAATAGTAATTTTGAAATGTAAGTATAAAAGCATGACCACTCACATAAGATGAAGACTTAAGTAATGTCAGTAACCTTTTAAAAGCTGTTTTATTCTGCATGGGGACTGCAATATGGGAATCTCAGTAACCATCCTGCTATTGGACACTTTTACTCATGGATTAAAATATATAATTAATTTCTGCAATGGCATCTGTAACTGATAACTCTCATTTGAATGATGCTGCATCCATGCCCCTAGGTGTCAGTGTTATTCAAAATGACATAAACAAAACATTACTGAGTGCACTTAAAGTGTTACCAACAGGGGCGTTGCTAGGCTTCAGTGTCATCCGGGACTTTGCCCACAGGCCATATTATAATATAAAAATGAGAAGAATCCTTCCTCCCATGACTTAAAATATGACCAATCTACCTGTAAAATAATAATGATATTAAGGTCAACACTGACACTGGTTCAGAACTTTATATGAGCAAACATCAGGCTCACAATAAATGGAGGTTTTAATTTAAATTGTGGAGGATAAAAGCGAGAATTACAACTTGTTGGCTCATTGTTCAATGTGCAGAAATTAATGCTAATAATACAATCAAAGTAATTTAACTACTTCAATTTGCAATTTTCATTTATGATAATATTTAGAGAAAAAAAAAATAACAAGAAGAAAGTCGAATATGAGATTAAAGTCGTAATATTTTGAGAATAAATCAAAAAAGGTAAGTAACATCAAAGTGATGTGGTGGGCAACAGCAAAGTGGAGTGTCTGAGTCTTTACATACAACACCACTAACCAGGGAGATAACATTGCTATGCAACCGAGCTGAATCAGTGGTACATTTTTGCAAGTTCTCTGTTCATGAATGAGGTGTGGATTAGTTCAGGAGTATTCAACATGTGGGTGCCTGTCAAGGGAGGCATGAGATATAGGCTCAAACTCAAGTGAACACGAAAAATTATTAGAACTGCTGTGAATTATTTAAGTCCATATCAATATATTGTGTGTGCGGTTACAAATAACAAAAAAGGAAAACTCAATAACAACGCAGAGCTAGAGTACTCGAATCTGTCTTGTTCTTTCTCCTGAATAAATTACATTTCCTACTGAACCGCTGTAGTGTCCGAATATTAATAACTCTGTGCTGATGTGTCAAAAGACAAAGGATTTCTTTATTGCAAAATCCTATCCTAAAGTATGATTTAACAATGTCCTCCACATCCATCTGTTGCATTAACGAAGCTGCTGGCTGGCGTCTGTTCTGTCATTGTAATAATGATGCTCCATTTAGCCTAATTGTCAGTGTTTTGGCTGTTTTATCAAGTTTTGACCTCTAGAGGTCCTCATGGTGCTATAGTTTTATTGTATTAAAACATTTTCTGCATCTCATCTTCTTCTGAGTGCGTCTCACTGTTGGGTTCACCATCTCCAGTGGCTCAGTGATTGAGAGTCTGACTTTCACACCAGAGACCCAAGTTCTAGTCCTAGCCCTGACAGAAACACCAAGTCCAGATGAACCCAGAGATGCCCAGCGCACAAGAACTCTTCACTACTGTCGCTCAGCATGAGTCCTCAGTCCAACGACATGAAGCAGTGCTAGTCCAACAGGAAGCATTGATGGTTAAGCATTCAGAATTACTGTCAGATGTCATGACCTCTGTCCGTCAGATCTTTGATTGGCTGCCTTCTGATGAAGCAGCAGCTTCTGTACTTCAAACTTCAGTTCCCCTCGCCTACCTCCACCACAACGATTCTTGGGAGACCCCAGTGCTTGTTGTGGATTCCTCATTCTGTGTTCCCTTACATTTGAGCTATAGCCATCATCCTTCCCTTCAGACAGGGCCAAGATTGCATATGTCATCACCCTTCTTTCGGGTAAGGCCCTCTCCTGGGCAACAGCTGTCTGGAACGCCCAGAGTCCCTTCTGCTCAAGGTATTCGGCGTTTGAAGAGGAGTTCAAACGGGTCTTTGAACATCCCATCAGCGGCTGTGAGGCGTCTAAACGACTGCTGACCCTCCAGCAAGGTAGTCGCACTGCTGCAGAGTATGCCATCCATTTTTGCACTATTGCAGCAGGGAGTGGTTGGAACGACGAGTCCCTCATGGTGTGCTTCCAGAACAGTCTTTCTGAGGCACTCAAAGACAGTGGCGGCTGCTGGTCTTTCAAAGAGGGGAAGCTCATTTTCGGCCTACATTATAAACTTATTTACCCTATTTTTTGCACTAAATCAATCTTAGGTGTTGATCTGCCCTGCTGTTTAATTCTAATTTTTTCCTCGTAAGGAAGACTTTCAAATGGCTTCGCCAAAATCAGGTCGACAATATTAGCACCGTCTGCCATCGTGCGCAGTTTCACCCGTACTGACGCTAGCCTAGCCTACTGTATGAATGAATGAACGAACGAACGCTCTAAAACAAAATATATTAAACTTGGTAAAACTGAAACAAGGAATGTGGTGTATAATTGTGTGAAATGTATTATGCAAATTGACTAGCAATTTTGCCAAACAAATATAAAGAAATAGGTTGCAGCAGTTTGTCTTTCGACTACACTTGAGAAATCCGCGATGGGACTGGCGCGAAATAGCTTCAGTGACTTCTTATAGTACAGATTCGCTGTCAATCAAAAGGAGATGCAGTCTTTCGACAGATCCTCCAATCATCACGCGGAAGCCCGGAGTCCGGGCCAGCCCACTCCTCATTCACCCCCAGAGACGCTGAGCGTCTGTGGGCGGGACATAATCGCAGCATTTATCCAGTGACTGTCTATTTTTGGAGCACTGAAAAAAACTGTTCAGAGCAGCCCCATTGAAGTCAATGGATGCTCGGCTTCAACAGGGAAATGCACTGACGCTACGGGAATGTAAATCGAGTCAGCCGACCTGCTATATGTAATGTAGCTGATTCTGAACGAACTTGTCTTCGAGATGAACGTGTTCTAACGCATTTTTAGTCAATAAATTGTTTACACAATAGTACATATTTGACCATTATTTTTTTGACATTATAGGGGAAGCTGAGCTTCCCTTGCAGTCTTAAAGAAATCCCCACTGCTCAAAGATGACCTTGCAACACGAGAGCCTACCCATGACCTCAAGACCCTCATTGATCTGGCGATCCGACTGGATAATCGTCTGAGGGAGAGGAATTTGAGTCGCCAGTTTGATTTCACACCTCCTGTCAGTTTAGTTCCCACAGAGAGGTCACCTCCGTCCCAAGGATTCCCTGAACCGATGCAATTGGGTGGTACTCTGGTCTCCCCATCAGAACGTGACCACCGCATGAGGGAGCGGTGTTGCCTGTATTGTGGACTGCCTGGACATTTCCGTTCTTCCTGCCCAGAGCTCTCGGGAAACGCTCGTTCCCGTACAGGCAAGGAAGGACTGTAACAGGAATTACTCGCATAGCCCCACCTTCCAATTCAGGATTGATTCTCCCCATCACACTTTCTTGGGGAAATCAGAAGCATCAACTTAAAGCCTTGGTGGATTCAGGTGCAGCCGGGAACTTTATGGACTTATCTCTTGCAAGGAGTCTCCAGATCCCCTCTGACTCACTCGAAACCCCTCTTACAGTTACCGCACTGGATGGAAGACCCCTGGGTCCCGGGAAGGTAACCCTTCTTACCGTTCCTCTTCACCTATCTATCTGTCAACACCAGGAGGAGCTCTATTTTCATCTGATACAGTCTCCAGAGTTCCTTGTGATTCTCGGTCACCCCTGGCTTCTTCACCATAACCCCCATCTTGACTGGTCCACTGGCGCAATTCTCAGTTGGGGTCCCACTTGTTCTGTCACCTGTTTGACCCCGAGTTCCCCTGACCCTACTCTCGAGACTCAAGAATCCCTAGACCTATCTCAGATCCCCACTCAGTACCACCACCTCAAGGCAGTTTTCAGTAAAAGGAAAGCCACCTCTTTACCTCCACACCGTCCTTATGACTGTGCCATTGACCTGCTTCTAGGTACCTGTCCCCCCAGAGGCCGCATCTTCTCCTTGTCTTCTCCCGAGCGTGCGGCTATGGACAATTACATTGAGGAGTCCCTCGCTGCAGGAATTATCCGTCGGTCCACTTCCCCTGCTGGTGCTGGTTTTTTCTTTGTGGGTAAGAAGGATGGGGGCCTTCGACCCTGCATCGATTATCGAGGCCTCAATAAAATCACTATCCGGAACCGTTACCCATTGCTGCTTATGGCCACAGCTTTTGAGATACTGCAGGGAGCTGCCATATTCACCAAACTCGACTTGCGCAATGCTTACCATCTTGTGCGCATTAGACAAGGGGATGAGTGGAAGACCGCATTCAACACCCCCACCGGGCACTATGAGTACCTAGTTATGCCTTTCGGCCTCACCAATGCTCCTGCAGTTTTCCAGGCCCTGATAAATGATGTCCTTCTAGATATGCTCAATCAGTTTGTATTTGTCTACCTGGACGATATTCTAATTTTTTCAAGTTCCCTCAATGAACACGTGGAGTATGTCAGGAAGGTTCTCAGATGCCTCCTCGATAATCACCTTTATGTTAAACCTGAAAAATGAGAATTCCATGTGACCCAAGTGCAATTTTTGGGATTCATCATTAAACCCGGCCATATTCAAATGGATCCTCAGAAGGTCCAAGTAGTCACGGATTGGCCCACTCCTGGGTCTGTGAAGGAGGTGCAGCGGTTTCTTGGCTTTGCCAACTTTTACCGCAAATTTATATTGAAATTCAGCTCTGTGGTTGCTCCCCTTTCTGCTCTCACTAAAGGGAATAATGCTAGGTTTTGCTGGAGTCCTGAAGCCACGCTGGCTTTTAATGAACTCAAACGCCACTTTACTTCAGCTCCCATCCTCACTCTCCCAGACCCAGACAAACTCTTCATTGTGGAGGTGGACGCTTCGGATGTGGGTGTTGGAGCAGTGCTTTCCCAGAGGGGGGAGGATAACAGAATTCAGCCATGTGCATTCTTTTCACACCATCTTACACCTACAGAAAGGAATTACCATGTGGGAGACCGTGAGTTACTGGCTGTTAAACTGGCGCTCGAAGAATGGAGACATTGGCTTGAGGGGGTCAAACACCCAGTCCAAGTACTTACTGACCACAAAAATCTAGAGTACATTCAGCAGGCCAAGCGACTCAACTCTCGTCAGGCACGCTGGTCTCTATTCTTCAACCGGTTTCAATTCATTTTATCCTACCGTCCCGAATCCAAGAATCTCAAACCTGATGCTCTATCTCGAGTATACTCTAGTAGCAACCAAGAAGATTCTGTCACAACCATTATCCCGAGCTCCAAGATAGTGGCCCCCGTAAGATGGGAACTTGAAAATACAGTAAGACAGGCCCAGGCCCAGGAACCAGACCCAGGAGGTGGGCCAACCAACCTCTTGTTTGTCCCTAAAGCTGTTCGCTCCCAGGTTCTCCAGTGGGGTCATGTCTCTCGTCTGACCTGCCATCCAGGCACTACTCGCACCCTTGAATTTCTCCAGAGACGGTTTTGGTGGCCGACCATCAAGGAGGATACAAAGTCCTTTGTAAGTGCCTGTTCCACATGCAGTCAGGGAAAGGTCTCTCATCACTTACCTCAGGGGTTGCTCCACCCTCTCTCTATACCTCGAAGACCCTGGTCACACCTCTCCATGGATTTTATTACCGGACTCCCGCCATCCCAAGGTAACACCACCATTTTGGTCATTGTTGACAGATTTTCTAAGGCTGGCAGATTCATTCCCTTGCCCAAATTGCCCACCGCTAAAGAGACTGCGGAGTTGGTCATTAACCATGTTTTTCGAGTTTTTGGCATCCCACAGGACATTGTTTCTGATCGAGGACCTCAGTTTTCCTCTCGATTTTGGTGGGCATTCTGTCAACTTTTTGGGGCAACTGTGAGCCTATCTTCGGGATTCCACCCTGAGTCCAATGGCCAAACAGAGAGATTAAACCAGGATCTGGAGACTACACTGAGGTGCATGGCTGCCAAAAACCCATCCTCCTGGTCATCTTTCATTATGTGGGCAGAATACGCTCACAACACTCTATGCTCCTCTGCGACAGGCATGTCTCCCTTCGAATGCCAGTTTGGTTATGCCCCTCCACTCTTCCCAGACCAAGAAATTGAAGTAGGAGTTCCCTCAGCTCTGCAGTTCATCCAATGCTGTCGTCTGACATGGAGGAAGGCTCGACATAAGCTTCTTAGAGTCTCTGAGCAGTACCAGCGACAGGCTAACCATAGACGCAGACCTGCCCCCACCCTGCGTTCCGGACAGAGAGTTTGGGTCTCCACAAAGAACCTTCCCTTACGTGTTGAGTCCCGCAAGCTCTCCCAGCGATTCATTGGGCCTTTCAAAGTGGCAAGGAAAGTTAACCCTGTTACTTACCGTTTATACTTGCCTAGGTCCTTAAAGATTAATCCCACATTTCATGTCTCCCTTCTAAAACCTGTGTTGTCCTCTCATTTTGCTCCAACAGGTAAACCTCCCCCTCCTCCTCACATCATTGGAGGCCAACCAGCTTTCACAGTCCACCAAATACTGGATTCCCGTCAGGTGCGAGGATCACTTCAGTATCTTGTGGACTGGGAAGGCTATGGCCCAGAAGAGCGCTCCTGGGTTCCTGCCAGAGATATCTTGGACCCCAAGTTAATTCGGGACTTCCATGTTCATAAACCCGATCGTCCTGGAAGGAACATCAGGAGCCGTCCCTAGAGGGGGGGGGTCCTGTCAGTGTTTTGGCTTTTTTATCAGGTTTTGGCCTCTAGAGGTCCTCATGGTGCTATAGTGCCCTGCTTATTCTATTTTGTAATTAGTGTTATTGGGTTCACATGTGTGTCATTCAGATGTGTGTATTTAAGTCACTCTGTTGCATAGCCTCTTTGCTTGGTGTTTAGTTGTTCTAAAGCCGGTTGCCCAAGTAAGTGTCCTCTAACTCTGAGACATTTAATTTCTCTTGCTTGTGGATTGTTCCCTTCTCTGTTTAATTTTTTGTGCTTAATTCCTTTGGGAACATTTTTTGTATTTTTTGAGAAAAGCCCTGTTGGACTGATTTTGTGCTTTGAGGATTACTGTTGATGATTTTTGCCTCAGCTGTGGATTTCTGTTTATTGTATTAAAACTTTTAAAAGTGGCTCAGTGATTGAGAGTCTGACTCTCACACCAGAGACACGAGTTCTAGTCCCGGCCCTGACACCTAATATCGAGGGGGGGTTTTTCTCTAATATTTCTACTTTATTTGAATAATATTTAATTTATTCTAAAAAAATATGATGACTATAATCTCAAAATGCTACAACTTTATTCTTATAATTTTATTTTATTTTATTTATTTTTTATTATTTATCGTGGAAATAAAACACCATCGTGTGATCAGAGTAAATTTAAAAATAACTAACATTTATATAAACGCATCTCACAACAACTGTGTTGTGTTTCATGACTGTTATTAAACATGATTCCAGGTTGTTTTTAACAAAGCAAAGTTTCAATGCTTGATAAACGGTAAGAGAGTTTTTTTTACCCTTTTGCTCTGGTGTGCAGACTAAAGAACAATCATTTGACAAATTCAATGTCATTTGATTTTAAACCATTTAACAAATCAAGGCACCTCAAAGAGACCATTTAAGCACAGCAGTTTATCTTCACGCACTTCATGCATTTTGAGTTGTGTTTGAGGAAATTCCATTGCAATAAACATTTCTTTAAATCTGCATAACGACTCCTGACTAAACCCAAAAAACCTAACAAGATGACTGGTCTATGCATTAAAATCTAATTGGTGTGTGGATTGTTAAAAACAAATGAAAGGCTTATAGATTATATATTTAGAATTAAGGCTTGCATAATAAAACCTCAGAGCTTCTGATACAGAAAAGCTGCACCCCCATGAGAGAAAATATGAAGCTCCCAAACAAGGCATTCGTAGCGATTCGTCTGATGAACTTTAGCATGCACAGCAGATAAAAGTCAAAGTGTGAACTGTCAGTGAATAAAAGTTGGGCTCACTGATCTAAGTTAATTTACTTTTGAAGCCAGAAATACTTCATATTTTCCCTTTTATGTTGTTGTTGTTGTTGATGTTGTTGTTTTTTCTCATCACAAATAAAACTAATAAGTAAACATTCAGGGCTATTAACAAAAGATTTGTGGCTTCAGCACTATCAGCCAGGGTCTAGCTACGCCGCTAGTTACAGATATTTTTAAAATGTTGGTCTATGTAGATGCAGATGAACATCTTTGACCATTGTGTCATGTCTTGCACTATTTTTTCAGTCTTTGAAAGAGAATGGGTTCTAGTTGGGGACACGATTTATGTTTGTGAAGTTATGGGAAAGACAGAGGAAGAGACAGAGAGAGAGAAATTCCTAACTGTACAATTTTCCCTTTAATCATCCTCCAGGCTGATGGTCCGAACACTTTCTCCTATGTTCCAGCTGATGCACCTCTATCCAAGCTTGCCAAAAGTGCTGTACTGGTGCTGATACTGACACAAGTGACAATGTGATAAGTGAAGATAAAAATTGAATATTACACTAATTGTATGTTCTGTCAGAGTGAATATAATAGTTACAGGGAGATTATCTGTGATAAATGCATAATGTCATTTCAGTTGAAGGGGTGATTGGTTATTATTTAGAGCATGATCTTTAATAAGTAAGTAATTAATAAGATCTAGGTGACCAGCAACAACTACAAATAGGTCACAAAATACACAATTTGTTCATGTCAAAGTATTTTTATGATTAAGTGTAGTATATTATGATGATGATGCAAGCACTTGTGTGAATTTGGACACACTGCACTCCTAGCATTCAAACAGACAGCGCAGTGCCAAGTTTGTTTTCCACACCATCTGAATAAGTGTTTTGATAAATTTGTGGCTGCCAATCAAAGTTTGGCATTCCCCATGACATTCTAATCTTACCACTAAACAATTAAAGATGAATATTATCCTGGGCTTTAGAGTTTTAGATTAGCTGGCCCTCTGTGTTTTTTCACTAAGAAATTAAAATTTGCTGTCATCAACATAAGTAAGCTTTCCTTAGACAAGATTTGCATATACATAAGATATTGGACATCTAAACAAATTCACTCTAATTGGATATTTATTACTAGATGAGCTCAGACTTTAAACATTTTAATCAGAGGCTCAATTTGCAATTGAATAAATTGAGGATTAGATACATCCATAATTTAAAGTTTAAAAGTGCAAATATAAAATTTGAAAGGCACAGTGGGTAGTGCAGGTGCTTGTAAAATTTAAGAGCCATTGTACTCATAGGGACACAGGTTCGAGTCTGGCTTTTGTCATCAACTGCCTCATAAAAACATTTTTTAAAAAAGAAAGCTTTTACGGATATTTCCACAATATTGTTCTACACGCTGAGCCACATGGCAGAGAAGCCTTTTTGTGGTAGGTGGGCTTAGAGGAAGGGTGTAAATTTCACTGCAATGAGGGTTTTGACTCTAGGCACCAAAATGTCTGAACAGCTTTATAAAACCCCCCTTGCAGCAATTCCAGGCGTGTCAACACAATCCTTGGCTCCCTTAATCCTAATCAATGTGGCTGTGCTCTAATTGTTCCAGAGGCTCCTGTAGCAGCAGTTACAGGTGCAAATCTATTGGCTTTGACAGAACACAGGCAAAAAAAAATAAAATCCCCTATGTATTCCTTCATCTCTCAGGCAGGATTCAAGAGCTTTTTTGCCTTAACCTGCACTTTTCTCTCAAAGTCGAGACTACAAAATAGATCCTTGGTTATTGAATGCAGAGATTTGAGAATTAATAAAACACAGAGAAAAGCTATTGCTTTTAAATTCATGAGGTGCTCCCGAAATGTGCCAACCTCAGAGGGAGAATGGACATAGGATTGCATCAGATGCTGATCCAACTCTACATATTTCAGGGATTTGCTGGAAAAATTTTGTTACTGTTACATATTACAAGTTATCCATATAAGAGATTATTTTTGTTTTTCTGGACTTTTTTAAATCTACGTTTTAAAATGCTTATGAAGTTTTATGTGCTGCTGTCTTCCTGTCTTTGTGAGGAGCCTTTGAAGTTTATCCTGTGCCTGACTTCTTTGTATTTTTCATTGTATCCTAAACACTGACATTTACTGATTATTTTCTATTCTATTCACTATTTCAAGACCTGTTTTATAGCCATCTCTGGAGAAAAATCTAAATGTGTTGTTTTTTTCTTTTCTTAAAATCAATCAATAGGCTATAGACAATATGTATAATATATACGTAACTATTATTTGACTTTTTTTACATTTTATGAAGGAAATGTGAGTGGTGTTTTCCCAGGCAAAAGTCACCTCCAATGCTTGGTTGTAATTGGTTGCCAAGGCATTTATATGTGGTTGCCAGGGTGTTCTAGCCTACCCCAAGTCTCTTGGTCCCTAGATATGTCTCTGGTCCATCTTCAATGTAAGTCTATGCCATTTTTATCATCCACAAGGTGAAAATGATACATCTGATAACTTGAAAAAGTAGTACATCTCTTTGTCATGGACTCCAGTTCCACAATCTACCCCACTTCTTCCGGTTCCCACACTTGTGCTCAATCACCTGAATACTAGTTTCACCTGTGCTGTTTGGACTCTATTTATACCCTGCCTGTTCACTTCTGACTTTGTTGGTTATTGCATGTTGTTATGCTATGCTTAGCTAACTCCTTTGAAAACATATTGAATTACTAGCGTTCGTTCTCGTGTTTGTTTTTTCCCCTGCCCTGCCCTGCACCTGCTCCGTCTGTTTGTTTATTGGACTGATCTTTTTGGCTTTGACTTTGGACTGTGTTTTAACCTCGCTTCTCTGGATTTGCCCTCTGTGTTTTGAATTCTGCAATTAAACCTGTTTCTGCATTTGAATCCCTCTCGTCCTGTTTCTTTCACACTCTTCCAAACAAGCCAAATGTTTTGAGGTATCATTCATGTCCATGGCACAAACTTGTGGGATGAGTTACACACCAAAGCTAAATACTTAAGATTATCTAAAAGTATAAGCACTAGTAGGCTAATAGTGATGTTTGCCTTAGCAAGTACCAATAATAACCTATGTATTGTCTATAGCTCTGCTTAATTACAAAATGTGAAATTTAATTTATAATAAAATGAGAACAGTAAGTTATTCCTTAGGCCTTGCAACATCTATTAATCATCATAACTGATGGAGATTTAGAGCTCTATTTTCGTGACCATGCTAAGTGCAGAGCAATGTGCAGCAACCAGCACAATGACACACAACGTTTTATCAAATTTTTTATGAGAGTGCTAATTTCTAAGCGCAGTTTTTGTGCAAAGTGTAAACTCAGATCCTCCATTTGCATTTTAGGGATTCCACCTGCAGATGATATAAAAGAGCTATCGATCAAATGTACTATACTATCCGTGAGTTGTGTGTCAGTAGATACATTTTTTTATTTATTTTTTTAAGTGCATTTTCAAAGCTCAAGGTTGCTGGACAGAAATTAAACATGAAACATTAAACAGAGAAACATATAAAAAATATACAAATTACAAAAGAATGAACAATGAGAAGCAAAGCATATTTCAAGTAGGTGAGACATGGTCAAGCAAGACAAGAGCCAATTGTCCAAGAGAGGACGATAGAGAACATATGTATACAGCAAATATATCGTCGTCCGGAGCAGCGCAGGTGACAACACATTCACAGACAGGGGCGGACTGGCCATCGGGAGAACCGGGACATTATTTACCAAAGGGCGGTCCGTGAAACAGTGCCGAATGGGCCGCAATAAGCAGTTTTTATGTAAAATCCCAGGCCGATTTCTCATCCTTGTCTGCCCCTGGTCACAGAGAAGTGGATGAATTGCATACAGCCCATTTCCATATTCTTTTGAATGGGCTGTCTTCATTTATATCAATGTTGCAAGACAGCATATAATAACATGCAGACGGTGCAATAACTGGAGAATTAAATTGCCCTTTACCCAGTCCATAAGTGCTTTGCACACGCAATTTCGTCAACCAACTTGTGTCTGGACTCAGCACATCTTCTTCTTCTTTCGGCTGCTTCTGTTAGGGGTTGCCACAGCGCACCATCCATGATCCGCATATTTGGCTTGGCACAGGTTTTACGCAGGATGCCCTTCCTGACGCAACCCCCAGTGACTGGGGGACTCTCACTCGCACCTACGGGGCAATTTAGAGTCTCCGATTCACTTAACCTGCATTTTTTTGGGACTTATGGGGTATCCGTGGCGAATATGTGGGGGAAAGACTCTGCACATGCTTTAACAAAAATATCAGTAATCAAAGTTGTTGTTGCACCTCTAGTGTTTATTTCAACAGGAAACTGCCACAATACTTACAATGAACCACTTAAAAATTATTTTGCTAAAATTGATGTATAGTAATGTGATTCTATGAGACCAGGTTTTTGTAAATGCATGGAAAAAAATGTCCTTTAGTGTTCAAAGGAAACAAAAATCATATGGGTTTGGAGAGGCATGAGCATGAGTAAATGACGAAAGAATTCTAATTTTTGGGGTAAAGTATCCCTTTAAACTCATGGTATTGATCTACTAGTCCCTTGGAGGAAACAGGCACCTCTCTCTGAATAACAGGCTGCTCAGGTCCATAGTAAGTCTATGAGTACTGATCTCTGCGCCTGTGTGATGTTTTGCTTTGTTGCTCTTGCTTTTGTGCCTACGAAATTCACCTTTTATCTCATCCTTGTCTTCGTCACCTTCACAGCTCATAAATTAAGACAAAGTCAACATTCCATGAGGATCTGGTGATGAAAAACCCTTTGAAGTCATTGTTGTCCAAGCAGAGCTCTGTTATGGAATCCCTAGAGGTCACCTTTGAGCAAGTAGCCTCCTCAAATTGTATTGGTGTGTTTCTAGCTCTTTAGCGCTCCATTTATTTGCATTGCAGTGAGGCACAGGTGTTGCTTTTAGATTACATTGAGCATCTATCAGAGCAGGGAAATTGTGTAATCGAGTTAGCTGAATAAAGGGACATGGCTCTACTCTATTCACCATTACAGCCATTCCACAGATGCACTCATAATTTTTCTTGACTCGACCAGACAATGCACTGTCTCTGGCCCTCACTGATGTGGTGGAAGTGATTGGTGACTCAAAAAGGAAATGGCTGATGGTGAATTGCTCTCTGTCTCCACAGATGTAACTCAGGTCTGAGCGTCGCAGTGGCCACTCTTACATTTGGCTGGCATTATGGAGCATCTGCTATTGACTTTGAGATTCATTTATCAGTTCCCTCAGTGGCCATTAACTGTGTCTGGGTGTGTTATACTGTAGTTCTCCAAACATAGAAACACAATGCCATGTTATTCCAAGTATTATAGAAATACCATAATTATTTAATGAAAAATATTCTTTAAATCTGTTAATCAACATGTAGTATGACCACAGTGTACGTTAAGTCTGATTATGCATATATAAGCATATTTGTTTATTGGAGCCAGGAGAGTGGCTGTTGTTGATATAACTGTTACCTGCAGAAGGTAATCAGTCTTATAAATGAATCTAGCTTAATTGTATTATTGCACACAAAAGCAGACCTGAGGACAATTGATGATGTCACATTCATCTTTCAAGTACTCTTCCCAATTACCATTGAATTGATGCTACTAACAAACAATGATAGCCACTAGCAAAGACTTTTTTAATGCTAATAATGCAATCACCCTTAATGAGGTTAGGCATTACAAATTCCTCACAGATTCTAATGGATTTTAGAATCTAATAAGCATTCGAATAGCTCTTATCGAAGAGTTTGCAACTTGCAGTTGAAAGCATTCAGTATGCTACTATTAATATATGGAGCTTCTTTTATGTCTTCATAGTTCCACACTAAAAACAAAGTAGCTGCATATTGTAAACAGTCCTACTGAATAACTGCTGCACATAGTATACTCTTTTTCTCCCTGAGGTAAACATATAATTTTAGTAAAGAATTTTGCTCCAAAAACAGTCATCATTTTGTTTTACATGACCGTATTCCACCCTCTCTTTCACCCTTAGAATTAACTAGCCCTTTTTTTTGCTGTTGTGAAAGTAT
This sequence comes from Xyrauchen texanus, assembly GCF_025860055.1. Lineage (NCBI taxonomy): Eukaryota > Metazoa > Chordata > Actinopteri > Cypriniformes > Catostomidae > Xyrauchen > Xyrauchen texanus. The sequence goes on from NC_068307.1 coordinate 13,597,973, forward strand.
ATTAGATTAAAAAGGAGAATATTAGATGCAAATTTTTGGGTGGGAATAAAAACGAGCTGTTTTTGTGAGTGTGTCTTTAAATGCAAATGAGCTGGTGCTTCCTTCCTGAATGAACCAGGAAGTTTCCGAATGGTTATTGAATAAATGTATTTATTTGTTGTAGAGTTTTTGCAGCAGTTTTGCAATGATGGATGAGCAACACACACACAAATACTGTTATAGTGTTCGCTATGCGCTATAACGAAACAACACACACAAACATACATGTCCGTCATCAGACCAGTTGACTTTGTATCCTGAGAGCTTGGAAAAGGAATGAATAATTCTGTGGAGGCAAGGCATAGATCTAGTAGGGTCAGAGACAAATAATAAAATATAATCTGCATAAAGCAAAGGCTTACCTTCTGGCACCACCCCTGGAAAATCATCCTCCTTTCTTATCACGGCAGCTTATGGTTCCAGGGCAAGACAGAACATTAATGAGGAAAGAGGGTAACCCTGCCGAGTGCCCCTATCCAGAGTAAAATAATCTGAAATTAATCCATTTGTTTGCTCCGCTGCAACAGGGTGTCTATAAAGTAACTTAATCCATCCAATAACAGTACTCCCGAACCCATTAATTTCCAAAATCTTAAAAAGATTTTCCCATATTACCATATACTACCATACTACCTTTTCGGCGTCAAGTGAGATGCCAGCGACCGGAGACTTGTCATTCGCTACTGACCACATGATATTGATGAAATGCCTAATGTTATCAGAAGAGCAACAGCCCAGAATAAACCCCACTTGATCTATATGTAAAAGAGATGTCATAACTTTACTTAATCGATTAGCCAAAAATGTTTGTTAGAATTTTTACATCTAGCTGGATCGGAAATTGGAAGTTAACTTTTACACTTGCTTGGATCTTTGTCCTTTTTAAGAATCAGACTGATCCAGGTGTATGTCATGGTTAGTGGAAGCTTTCCGATCTTTAATGATTCTGTATAAACTTCTAACAAAAGTGGAGCTATTTCTGTAGCATAAGATCTGAATAATTCAGAGGCAAAACCATCTCGCCCCGGAGCTTTGCCTGTAGGTAAGGCCTTAATAAACTCGTCAATCTCCTCCTCCAAGATTATCACAGAATCAAGAGAGTTTTTTTCTCAGTCGTTAATTTAGGAAGTTGCAACACCTCTAAGCACACAATGCCGTGATCTGAGACTAAGATGTTTCCAATTGAGCAATCAACAACAGATGAAATGAGGGATTAAGATATATAAAAAATCTATTCTATAATAAATCGTATGAACTGATGGAAAAAAACAATTATAATCCCTACCAGATGGGTTCAAAAGTCTCCAAATATCTGTAAACCAAGATTTGTACACATCCTGTGAAGTTTCAACATTGCTCTAGGTGGCTTACACACTTTTGCTTCACCATGATCAAGGACTGAGTCAGTCAATAGATTAAAGGCTCCTCCCAATATTATATCATGAAGGGTGCCAGCGTCTTGCAACATCCCTTCAAGATTTATAAAAAAGCCCTGATCATCAGTGTTAAGTGCATAAATATTAGCCAAAATCAGACTTTGCCCCTGAATTTCTCCTAAAAGAACACTATCTATGTTTCCATCTAAGTATTTTTTGAGAAAAACGTTTTAGCGTATCAACATAAATCAGATGGAAACGGACATTATCACTAAAATGTCACAGATGTCGACATGATATTTTTCCGTTTAACTTAAGCACATAAACTCTATGTCAATACATCAAATGTCGTGAAAAACTGGTTTGGAAACACTTTTTGTCGATAAAATTGGCATTAACGCAAAAATGTAGTGTCACATGACAGAGTTTGCTCCAATCGTTAGCCTGTGTTAATCATGATGACAGTACTGAAAGCCAATTTATTGTATGTGATTATGGATTGATCTTTACGGCATATAGAGCCAATCTGCAAACGTGACACTTCCAAGAGTGCCAACACATATATCTCTTGCACATTGAACAAATGAATGGCCACTGTTTGCGATTAATTTAACTGCAGTATGCATAATTTATTTATTAAAGTTTATTTTCCACACCATTCAAAAATATAGACAGCAGTCAGGGTATTAGCCAACAAAACATGAAACATATCATTTCAGTGCACAAAGATGTTTTAAATAAAAAATAAATACGCAATACTAGGAGAAAAGCATCAGTGCTTTTTTTTTTTTTTTGTTGTTTTTTTACAGCCACTTACAGCCCAATTCTATTAAATTATTGTTTAGTTTTACTTTTGAAAAAATGTCAGCAAAATTCTCTGTATTAAATAAAATTAATTACCAAATGAAAAAAGCATTAAATAAAAAAATACCAAACAAAAATATATATATCTTTTTAGACCTAAATATAACATTTCTTCACACAAACTTAAATTAGCTTTACCCTGTTTTGTAGACGAAAACAGTCAGCTGAATGACATTCTCAGAATGTTCTGCAAGTTAAGGATCTCCGTTTTGGGGTGCTGACCAGCAGAGGGCGCTCATCCTGGACCTTCTGAGCCATGCAGTAACACCCCTATGCAAATTCAACCATCCACTCATTAACCCTCATTCCCTCAGCTAAGTTTCACTCTAGTTGTACTTATTGATCCATTTTTCTCTTTGTTTCTCAGTTTTGTGGAAGCTCGGCTTACCCAGTTTATTTGTACCTTTTTGACCTTCATGTCGCTTTTGTTTATCAGTTTTGTGGAAGCTCGGCTTCCCCAGTTTATTTGTACTTTGCTATTCTCTACAATTAAAAGATTATATTTTTTGGCAAGAAACACAAGTATCCAGACTCTTTCCTTTTCTGCTCTTGGGTTCATCAATCAGGGAATTAGCTCAGTGGTATAACACCATACACTTCTGCACAGACCTGGGTTTGATCCCCGCCTACGGCAGCCCTGCCACAGCAAGACTGAACCATGGACGCTAGCCCAGTGGAAGAGCCTTCATCTAACCTTGACCAGATTCTGTCAGCCCTCTCAAGCCAGGCCATGACTAGGCTCTGTCAGAGATCCTCCACCTTCTGAGTTGCCAGTCCCAAGCCTCTTCTTCCCGAGACCCTCCTCCTGATGCTTCACCAAGACCTATGCCTGCCTTACCATCTGAGCCCAGACAACCATCCCCTGAGTGATTCAATGGCACCCCTGAGAGTGTAGAGGTTTCATCACTCAGTGTAGCCTGGCAGCTTTCCCACTGAGAGTAGTAGAGTGGGCCTACATTATAACCCTTCACATCGGCAAGGCTTTGGACTGGAACTCATGGGACCAAAGATCTCCACTTACCACTAATTGTCAAGACTTCATTTCTGAGATGAGGAGAGTTTTCCTTTATCCTGCCAGTAAGGGAGATATGGATCGTCACCTGCTTCACCTCTCTCAGAGTACCCGGAGTTTAGCAGAGTTTGCCATTGAGTTTCACACCCTTGCCACGGAGAGTGGATGGAATCAACGATCCCTGAGAGCCGCCTTTCACCATGCCTTGTCTCCCGAGCTCAAGGACGAGCTGGCTTTCCGAGATCCTGCACCTGATCTTGAATCCCTCATTGACGTGGCCATCCAGGTAGACCATCGCATAAGAGACGGCAGGAGGTCAAATTGCTGGAGTCCGCAAACCCTGTTAAACTGCCTGCGTCCCCTTGTGATCCCGAGGATCCCATGCAGCTGGGTAGAACCACGCAACCGACGGATGAGGGAAAGACGCTGTCTCTATTGTGGCGGGCTAGGCCATTTTCGCTCCACATGACCTGAGGAGGGGAGCCAGGACGAGAGTAGGACCTGTCCCCTGTTTGGCGACCTCTGGTCTGTCCTTCCATGCCACCCTTACCCACGGCACTCAGCATCATCAGGTTTGTGGCTTTGTAGACTGTGGGGCTACCAGGAACTTTATGGATTTTGAGTTGTCTAGGAGCCTCTCTATTCAGTCTGTTACCCTACCCAGACCTCTTAATATTACGGCAGTGGATGGCAGCCCTCTGGGTTCTGGACAGGTTACTCTATGCACCCGCCTCTCTAGCTAAGGGTGGGGCAACACCAGAAACGGATACAGTTCCTTTTGATTCACTCTCCTAAGCTTCCTCTGATTATCGGCTTCCCATGGCTGACCGCTCACAACCCTCACATTGACTGGTCCTGAGGGGTTGTTAGGACATGGGGAATCAACTGCCGCATCTCTGATTCCGCCTTATGCTGTTTCCCAGATCCACTAGGAGCATTCCCTAGACCCTCGCCAGATTTCTCCAGGCAGAATTGTACCTCTGCTCCCGAGTCCCTGTCCACGGAAGTCTTGGCTCCTCTCGAGATGGAGCTGGACAGACCCAGGTCTGTAACCTCCCTTCCCGAGTTACCCTGAGTACCCCAAGAGTATGCAGACCTCCACAAAGTTTTTAGTAAGGACAGAGCTGCCTCACTGCCCCCTCATAGACCTTACGATTGCGCTATCGAGCTGCTTCCCAGTACCTGCCCACCTCGTGGAAGACTCTATTCCCTCTCTGGTTCTGAGAGATTGGCCATGGAGAAGTACCTCAAGGAATCTCTGGACTGTGGGTTCATCCACCTCACCTGCTGGGGCTGTTTTTTTCTTTGTTGAGAAGAAGGATGGCAGTCTCTGGCCCTACATAGACTACCGAGGCCTTAACCATATCACCATCAAGAACCGGTACCCTCTTCCCCTCATTTCCACGGCTTTTCCACCATCTTCACCAAACTGGACCTCCGGAATGCAAATCACCTGGTTAGAATCCGTGAGGGAGATGAGTGGAAGACAGCTTTCAAAACCCCAACAGGCCACTATGAATACCAGGTGATGCCTTTCGGCCTGGTGAATACCCCAGCCGTCTTCCTAGGTAGGTCCTACAGCGGCTACATAAACATTAGCTCTTCATGAAATTGGAGAAGAGTGAATTTCACATCCCATCAGTCTCTTTCCTTGGCTTCTGCATGTCCCAAGGCTGCCTTCAGATGGATCCTGGCAAGATTCCGGCAGTCTTGGATTGGCCATTTCCAACCTCTGTTAGCAGATACAGCGATTTCTTGGCTTCTCCAACTTTTATAGACAATTCATCAGGAACTTCAGTTCGGTTGCAGAGCCTCAATACTATAAACCTCAAACCTGATGCTCTCTCGAGACAGTTTGAGCCACCAGAGGGGGAGTCCTGTCCTGAGAGCCCCCATCCAGTGGGATATCGAGACGTCCAGTCCTTCGTCGCTGCTTGTTCCACCTGTGCCCAGAACAAGGAACCCAAGACCCACCCTCAAGGCCTGCTGCACCCACTGTCCATCCCGAGACGCCCTTGGTCCGACATTTCTCTGGACTTGATCACAGGCCTACTAATATCTCAAGGTAATACGGTGGACAGATTCTCAAAGACTTGTCGCCTCTTACATTTGCCCAAGCTCCCCACAGCTAACAAAACAGCAGAACTGCTGTTGAGACACGTGTTCAGGATCCACGGGTTCCCACAGGATATGGTTTCTGACCGAGGCCCACAGTTCACGTCGTAGTTCTGGAAGACCATTGAAAGGACTCAAAGATGCCTGGTTTCCAACAACCACTCCACTTGGAGTTCTCGTTTAATCTGGACTGAGTTCCCCATGACACCCTCTTCCATTCTTCCATTGGCATGTCCCCCTTTGAATGTCTGTTTGTTTTTTTCCCCTTCTCTGTTTCTCTGCTTGTTTTTCACCAAGGTGTTCAGTCTTGAGCCTTTGTACCCTGTTGCTCCCGTGACCAGCCCTCAGCTAAGTTTCACTCTAGTTGTACTTATTGATCCATGTTTTTCATTGTTTCTCAGTTTTGTGGAAGCTTGGCTTACCCAGTTTATTAGCTCAGTGGTAGAACACCATACACCTGAGCACTACAGACACGCCTACGGCAGCCCCGCCACAGCAAGACTATAAACTATCAGAACTATTTGTCCAATGCTGAGTTCACTTTCAGAAACTAGCTTTTTGAACATTTTAAAAGGTTTAAATACTTTAAATCTAACCATCTTTACCTCAGATCACATTTACTGCTTCTTCAGAAAATGTAAATTAGCATTATGAAGCTAAAATAAATTTAAGATAATCAAGTTCAGTTGGTCATTAAAAGTTGTGGGACAAATATGAGGGACATAATGAAGTTGTGATTGCGATGCTTTTGAATAGATGATTGTTCAAAATATTGAATATCAGGAATTTTTCTTTAATAGCTGTACACACCGTATATTCACATCAATTGATGGTCCTTATACTGAGACAGAAATTTCTCCACAACTTTTGCCGGCAGGTTGCCAGCTTGAACCGGGCCATAACGATCCGCTTTCGGGTCGGAACCGGTGCCAACCTGCGATATGCGCAACATCTGGACCAATATTACAGTCATATGAGAAGGGCAACTGCTCCCTTTTGATTGAAATTCCCCCTCTTTTGATTGCTTTTATTTGTTAATTAAAATGACAGTAAGCTGACAATGAATTGTCTCAATAATCTCCCCATTTTACCCAAACTTCAGAGGAAAGAAATTAGGGAAATCTGGGAGGTGAATTAGCGATAAACACACATTTCTGAATGGAAACGGCTTCAGGGCGGATTTATTTTGCGCTAAACCAAAACCTATGCGACAAAGTGTTTTTTAGGCATGACGTCATCACGCACACCGTTTTTATCGATACAAGTCTATTTGTATGGAAACGGGAAGAAGGTGGCAAATGTCCCATTTTCACTTTGTCGATAACTAAATGTGAATGGAAACTAGGCTAATGAGTCTTCTTAATTTATCTTTACTCTGTTTAAGACATTTGAATTGTAGATATTTATTTATCAGTATAATGACTCTCCTACTCTTACTTGAACAAGCACTGAAGAAAACATGTCCACCCCATATCTTACCAAATATTTCAGCTTCCTGCGGGGAAAGATATGTTTCTTGAAGGAACTTCACTTAAGAAAAGAAATAACATTCCTTCTTTTTATGGAGTGCCCCAACCAATTCATATTCCATGTGGAGAGAGACATATTAATATTAACATATTAACATTTGACATATAGATATAATAAAAAACTATTTTGTGTCAAAAACAAGATTATACCACATTCCCCATTAGTGCAACAATCAAACCCCGAACTTCCCCACAAACAGAAAACAATTTGCCACCTGGCATCAATCCCTCTATTACCATCTCAACCCAGCGACAAATTTTGCTATCGGATTGCTCAAGTCCGGTGCTTCTGCACAAATTTTTGGAGGAAATATTACATAACAGAAAATACTTTATAAAACAAACCCAAGCCAACAGGCAGAATAAACACAAAGAACATGTTGATTCATTCACAGAATTGTCTCGAAGGTGGGTTCCTCCACAAAACAACTTCCAGCTGATATAAAGCTGTTCAGTTTCCTCGGACAGACAACAAAGTGATCAGTGAGCTGGCTGTTATGAGTGCAACAGATGACGTAATCATTCTAACGTCCCTTGAAAATATTCCACAAAAACAAACCCCAGCCAACAGGAGGCATAAGCACAAAGATTGAACAGATTGATCCACAACTGTCCCGAAGCAGTTTAATTCCACAAAACAAACTCCAGCTGCTAGGCGGAACCAGCACGAAAATAAATAAAACGGGCATCCCAGTTCCTCAGATGATCAAGAGCTCAATCAAAGTCCACACAAAGAAAAAAAAAACACCATGACTTACTCAGCCAGTCAATTTTATAATAGACGTCCTTTATGTGAGCATGTAGATGTTTTGCGGTCATCCATAGTGTCCATTCTCAATCTGGCCGGGAACTTCAGTGTAAAAACGATCTTCATCAATGCAAAAGTTTCTGATGGGGGGGTCCAAGATAGCACAGAGTTAATAGGAAACTTTGTAGCACTCACTTATTTTTATATGCAGGACTATGCTCAAGCTTGTCTGTAATATGTAGCGAAAGCTTAATATACCCTCTTTGGACCAAGTTATTACGATAGCCAGACCCATTTCTTTTAAGTTTTGGTAAATTAGTTTTCTCACATGAGTCAAGAAACTTGCTTGCTAAATACATGGATGATGAAATGGAGACAGCCTCTGTTGAGGCTTTTGCCAACAGCAACAATTTGAAGGTGCACAACTATGCAAGACCTCTTGAACCACAATTTGGGGCTCTCCCTGACACTCTTAGTAAGTCCCCTGCTCAGAAGAAAAATCAAATCAACACTCCAGATGCTGTATCTAATGCTCTATTGCTGACAGACATTGAAAAAGTGAGCAGGATGCAAGAGGAATCATTGATTAAGCTGCAATCAGTCGAGATATCCGTGAAAGAAAACACAGCCTCAATATGTAAGCTTTCTTGCTCACTTGAAGCTATGAGTAAGCAGTTGGAAGACGTGACAGAGAAGGTGATCAATCTACAGAAAAAATCTGTTATGTTAGAAAGTAAGAACAAAGTTCTCAAAGAGAAATGCAGCAACTTTGATTGTTACAAATGCAGATGGAACCTCCGAGTAGCCGGGATTCCTGTACGTGAAGGGGAAAATGTTAAGATGGTCATCGTTGCGTTATTCAGAAATCTTTCTCTGTACACCGCAGAGAAGCTCCAGGACATGGTCGACATCACACATAGGCTTGGTCCAAAGTCTGGTAATGCAAATCCTTGAAGCATCATCATGCAATTTCTATCCCACACATGTCGTGTTTCAACATGGGCAGCAGCCAATCCGTATCCTGGAAGATCTGACACAAGAGGACAAGGAGGCAAGAAATAGACTTTGGCCACTGTTGGAAAAGGCAAGGAAGGAAGGAAAGAAAGCTGGATTTAATGGATCTGTTGAAATGGGAAAATAATTTCCTTTCACGACATATAGTATGGCATTACAAGCTTTCTAAACAGGCTGCTGCTGACGTTTTATTTATTAATTTATTTCTCTCTTAACAACTATTTAATATAAGTTATTATCATTTTTACCATTTCGATTGTATTATATTTTTGTATGGGTCCATGATATGGTATGTCGATCTGCCTTATTGCACTTGGTTGGAGGTTTGAAATAAAACTTTTACATATCCTTTAAGAAGGGTTAAATTTTAAGTTTGTGTAACTGAATTAGACTTTTTGTAGCCTGTACTGTTCTAATCTAATGTTTTCATTGAATGTTCGGGGACTACGTGATATTAACAAATGAAAAGCCTTATTTTTTTGCTCTATTAAAGACCTTCTCTATGAAGCACTTAAAGAATGTGCTGTGAATGGCGAAGTGGCAGAATCAATGAAGCAGGGTCTCATATCTCTCATAAACAAAACTAATAAAGAATTAAAACACCTAGATAATTGGTGCCCGATCACTCTCTTAAATTCAGATTATAAATTCTTAGCATCAATATATTAAGAAAATCTCAAACCTTGTTTAGCTGATATTATTTCTAGCACCCAATCTGTTTTTTTAAAAGGTAGGCACATCTCCAAGAACATTAGATACATTTGAGATATTCTAGATTATTCTAAATGAATTAATAAGGAGGCTATTATCTTTTTTATTGACATATATAAAGCCTTCAAAACTGTTGAGTAATCTTTTATTTTTGAAGCATGAATTTGTTTTTGTTAGTTCATTTATAAACATGATACACACTCTTTATAATGGTATTAATAGTTATGTTTCTTTAGCTTCTGACACTTCTCCCCGTTTTGCTGTTGGTCGAGGTATCCATCAGGGATGTCCCATTTCTCCCTTTCTTTTACTTCTGGCCACAGAACTTCTTATCTTATACATAAAATGTGTCCATTGAAGGTATAGAGTTTGGAGAAAACACTTTAACAATCAGTCAATTAGCTGATGATACATGCCTCTTTCTTGGAGATGAATCTCAGGTTTCAGTTGCCTTAAGTAGTTTTTATCTTTTTAAAAACTTCAAGGCAGCCTTTTCAAGGCTTCTGGGCTGGTAGTGAATCCCGGGAAGAGTGAAATCATGTATGTGGCATGGGGGCGTGGTCCTATGTCGGGCTGCGGAAGAGAGCGGTAAGCCTCGTCACCTAGTTCACAATTATCCCTAACACATGTCTCTCGTTATAGTGATGCAGCGGGAAACCAAAAGGAACGCCAGAGCATCAGTGGGCAGAGAGAGTGTCCAGAAAGATTCACTGTCTCCTGAATCCTCTATTGCCCATGAACTAAGATCTCTTTACAGTGCATGATTCAGACAAAACATCTGTTTGTGGAATTAAAGTGAAATGTTGTGTCATGTATCTTGGGATTGACATATGTAAATCAGGTTTTGAACATCTTCTCCAAAATTCTCTTTCAGCCAAAATTAAACAAAACAAAAAAGATATTTAACTGCTGGCTGCAGAGAGACATAACAATTTACGGGAGAGTCTTATTGACTAAAGCTGAGGGCATATCACGTTTAATATACCCTGCTCTATCATTATGTTTTGAAAAAAGAAAATCTAATCTATAAACTCTCTGCTGTTTTGTTTGGAAAAATAAAGAAGAACATGTTCAAAGAAAATCTCTGGTAAAAACCAGAGATGATAATAATAATAATAATAATAATAATAATAATAATAATAATAATAAAATTGTAAAAATAATAATCATTTCTCCCCCCACACTTGTATTATCTAGAATAATGAAAATGTTCTGTCTGGCAACAAATCACTTAAAATGTCCTTTTTATTTCTGATCTCTTCAATAATCAAGGGGAAATTCTTTCATTTAATGAACTTATTACTCTGAAGGGTGCTCAGTTTTCTATAAGAGACTTCAATAAGGTGGTTAAAAGTATCCAACTTAGCTTAAAATATTTCATTAGAGTGCATCTAAATTATGCTAGCTTGTCTAATCACATTCCTATACTTTCAATTAATGATATTCATATTCTAGACAAGAATTGTAATCATTTTTCATTAGAAATGCTTTTGTCTCAGATCAAGTAATTCTCCCTAAAGCATGCTCAAAATTGAGTATTTATTACCTAAATAATAATTAAGTAATTTATGGATTTCTCCTTACAAACTTCTGATCCCAAATAAAACTTGGGACGTAATTTATCAAAAAGAACTTAATTTAAAAATTACTCACAAATTTTACCTTTGGAATAAGCTTTTAAACAGTTTTTCTTTTTTTGAAAATGTATCCCCTTGTGTTTCTTTTGTAAAATAGAAGAAGAATCAGTTTTACATTTGTTTCATCAGTGTCCTTTCTCTGTCCTTTCTTGGACAGAAATGACCTTGTTATTATTTTTATGCTTTAACAAATTTGTGCAGATTACAGAGACTATAATTTTTCTTTCAGATATTCATTCTATCCATCCATCCATCCATCCATCCATCTTCAACCGCTTATCCGAAGTCGGGTCGTGGGGGCAGCTGCTCCAGCAGGGGGCCCCAAACTTCCCTATCCCGAGCCACATTAACCAACTCTGACTGGGGGACCCCGAGGCGTTCCCAGGCCAGTGTGGAGATGTAATCTCTCCACCTAGTCCTGGGTCTTCCCCGAGGCCTCCTCCCAGCTGGACGTGCCTGAAACACCTCCCTAGGGAGGCGGCCAGGGGGCATCCTTACCAGATGCCCAAACCACCTCAACTGACTCCTTTCAACGCAAAGGAGCAGCGGCTCTACTCTGAGCACCTCACGGATGACTGAGCTCCTCACCCTATCTCTAAGGGAGAAGACCGCCACCCTTCTGAGGAAGCCCATTTTGGCCGCTTGTACTCTCGACCTTGTTCTTTCGGTCATGACCCAACCTTCATGACCATAGGTGAGGGTAGGAACAAAAATTGACCAGTAGATCGAGAGCTTTGCCTTTTGGCTCAGCTCTCTTTTCGTGACAACGGTGCGATAGAGCGAGTGCAATACCACCCCCGCTGCCCCGATTCTCTGGCCAACCTCCCACTCCATTGTCCCCTCACTCTTGAACAAGACCCCGAGGTACTTGAACTCCTTCACTTGGGGCAAAACCTCATTCCCTACCTGGAGTACGCACTCCATCGGTTTCCTGCTGAGAACCATGGCCTCAGATTTAGAGGTGCTAATCCTCATCCCAGCTGCTTCACACTCGACTGCCAAGCGATCCAGTGAGAGCTGAAGGTCACGGACCGATGATGACATGAAGACAACATCATCTGCAAAAAGCAGTGATGAGATCCCCAGCCCACCGAACCGCACACCTTCCCCACCCCGACTACGCCTCGATATCCTGTCCATGAATATCACAAACAGGATTGGTGAAAAAACGCAGCCTTGGCGGAGACCAACCCCCACATGGAATGAACTCGACTTCGTGCCGAGGACCCGTACACAGCTCTCGCTTTGGACGTACAGGGATTGGATCGCCCTAAGAAGGGACCCCCCCACCCCGTACTCCCGCAGCACCTCCCACAGTCTCTCCCGGGGGACCTGGTCATACGCCTTCTCCAGATCCACAAAACACATGTAGACCGGATGGGCATACTCCCAGGCCCCTTCCAGGATCCTTGTGAGAGTAAAGATCTGGTCCGTCGTTCCACGGCCAGGACGAAAACCGCATTGTTCCTCTTCAATCCGAGGTTCGACAATCGGCCGAACCCTCCTCTCCAGCACCTTGGAGTAAACTTTACCAGGGAGGCTGAGAAGTGTGATACCCCTGTAGTTGGCACACACTCTCTGATCCCCCTTTTTGAAGAGGGGAACCACCACCCTGTTCTGCCACTCCTTAGGCACTGTCCCAGATTTCCACGCAATGTTGAAGAGGCGTGTCATACATGACACCCCCCTCACATCCAAAGCTTTCAGGATTTCTGGTCGGATCTCTTCAATCCCCGGGGCTTTGCCACTGCGGAGTTGTTTGACTACCTCAGTGACCTCCCCCAGGGAAATAGAATCTGATCCCCCATCATCCTCCGGCTCTGCCTCTACCATAGAGGGCGTGTTGGGATTTAGGAGTTCTTCAAAGTGTTCCTTCCACCGCCCAATAACCTCCTCGGTTGAGGTCAACAGCGTCCCATCTTTGCTTGATACAGCTTGAATGGTTCCCCGTTTCCCCACCTAAGGTGGCGGACGGTTTTCCAGAAGCACTTTGGTGCGGACCGAAAGTCCTTCTCCATGGCTTCTCTGAACTTTTCCCACACCCACTGCTTTGCCTCCCTCACGGCCGAGGCCGCAGCCCTTCGGGCCTGTCGCTACCTTGCAACTGCCTCCGGAGACCTCCAGGACAACAAATCCGGAAGGCCTCTTTCTTCAGTCGGACGGCTTCCCTGACCACCAGTGTCCACCATGGTGTTCGAGGGTTACCACCCCTTGCGGCACCTAAAACCTTGAGGCCGCAGCTCTCCACCGCGGCTTCGGCAATGGAAGCTTTGAACATTGCCCACTCCGGTTCAATGTCCCCAACCTCCGCAGGGATGCCTGAAAAGCTCCGCCGGAGGTGTGAGTTGAAGATCTCGCGGACAGGGACCTCCTCCAAACGTTCCCAGTTCACCCGCACTGCTCGCTTGGGCTTCCCAGGTCTGTCCAGAGTCTTTCCCCACCCCCTGACCCAACTCACCACCAGATGGTGATCGGTTGACAGCTCTGCCCCTGTCTTTACCCGAGTGTCCAAAACATATGGCCTCAGATCCGACGACACGATTACAAAATCGATCATCAACCTTCGGCCTAGGGTGCTCTGGTACCACGTACACTTATGAGCATCCTTATGTTCGAACATGGTGTTTGTTATAGATAATCCATGACTAGCACAGAAGTCTAATAACAAACATCCACTTGAGTTCATATCAGGGAGGCCGTTCCTCCCAATCACGCCTTTCCAGGTGTCCCTGTCATTTCCCACGTGTGCGTTGAAGTCACCCAGCATCACTATGGAGTCCCCTACTGGGGCCCTATTCAGGACTCCATTCAGGGTCTCCAAGAAGGCCGAATACTCTGAACTGCTGTTCGGTGCATATGCACAGACAACAGTCAGAGTTTTCCCCCCCACAACCCGTAGGCGTAGGGAGGCGACCCTCTCGTCCACCGGGGTAAACTCCAATGTAGTGGCGCTCAGCCGGGGACTCGTGAGCAATCATTGTAATCATGCTAAATTTGAATATTCTTTATTGTTACTTTGTCTTCGAGGTAAATTTCATCTTCACAAAGCCAGAGTAATACAATCAAAACCTAATTTTAGAATTTTTTTGTGCTGATGCAAAATCCTTTTTTGCCTCTTTTAATAATATGCCTAAACCTCTGAACGCCAAGGCATCCAAAATGTATAACATCCTTAAGGAAGTCACATTGAAAATGTAATTCTTTAGCTGTGATATCTTATGTATTGCTTTTGTTTGTAATTGTTCCTTTGTTAGCAATACGTCTCTAATGTTGTTATTCAATGTTTATAGGTGTTTGGTGCAATAAATAATAAATAATAATAAAATAAAAAACTTTCTTGAAGGAAGTGTCATTCCAAAAAAAAAACTCCAGCCACTAGGCAGAACCAACACAAAAAGAAACAAAAATGGTGCCCATCTTCCTCAGACAATTGAGTCAATGAACAGCGAGTCAATCCTCTAATATAAGAAACATCAAATGGCTTACTTTCTCCAATGTATTTATGAAGGAGAGTGCCAGTTTGGGACATATAAATACTTTGCTGCCATCCTTGATGTTTATTCTCAGTTTGGCTGGAAACATCAGTGCAAAAGCGATCTTCCGTTGATGTAAGAGTTTCTTACATTCCTTGAACCAATTGCGTTTCTCTCTTGTTGAATTTGCAAAGTCCGGGAACAAGAACATTTTGTGATTCTTCCAAGAAAGCTTTCCTTTGCTCCTTGCCTGGCGCAACACAAGATCTTTATCGGATGATCTCAGAAATTTGGCCAGAATTGATTGAGGCCTTTCTCCATCAGGAGATCTGCAAGCTGGGTCTCTGTGAGCGCATTCGATTTCCAGTTTATGACCTGTTATGTTATGTGAGGAATTTTACCATATCTCTGCCTTCTTCATGCTCAGGAATTCCCACAATCTTTATGTTATTCCTTTGGCTCATATTTTCGAAATATTCCAGGTTTTCCCAAATGTGTTCCAAGTCTGTTTTGGATTCGGGCGGATTAGTGGATAATTCCCTTTCCGATGACTCCAAATAATCGATCCATTTCTTAGCATCAGCCACTCTTGTGCCAACAATTTTGTTTCCATCGCCGCAAAGGATCGACGTATTACAGCGAGATCCTCCCAAGTCAACAATTAACTTCGTCAGCATAACGAGATGTTGGACAATTGACACTGAATTTCTTCTCCCGACGTGCCTTCCAAATCCAGTCCTTGGTCCGCAGGCCTGGAAGAGGCCTCAGCTTGAACACGTAAGTGCCTTTTATTGTCTCCAGAGTCTGAGGATTTTTACTTCTTTGCCATGTTTACGCTCAAAGAGCAAGTATGTAACTGGGTGTATCGAATCTCACAAGATTATAACATGAAAATAATAAAAAAACTAGAAAAGTGATAACGATTTAGATTTTAATTGTTTAGTCTATATGAGTTTCAATGCACAAGAATCTTGAAATTAATAAAAAATGTTTAGCATACCACAAAAATGCTGTGGAAACACAGTTTTGCTGTAAGCTGAGAGTTTGATGATAGCCCCAGAATAGTTAGGGTTCCCATAGTGTCACATCCTTCATTAACAACCTCTTTGCATAGCCTGCATTACATTGTGACAGTTTCTCAAAATAGTCCATACTGAAATGTATATGTAAATGGTTAAGGGGATAGTTCACCCAAAAATGAAAAAGCTCTCAACATTTACTCACCCTCATGCCATTCCAGATGTGTATGACTTCCTTTCTTCTGCTGATCACAAACAAAGATTTTCAGAAGAATATCTCTGCTCTGTAGTTTCATACAATGCAAGTGAATGGTGGCTAGAACTTTAAAAGTCCAAAAAGCACATAATGGCATCATAAAAGTAATCCACAAAAATGCATTAAATCCATATCTTCAGAAGTACTATGATGGGTGAGAAACTGATCAATATGTTAGTCCTTTTAAATTATAAATGATCCTCCCTGCACAGCAAGTGGCAATACATACAAAAAATGTGAATCTCCAAAAGCAAAAGAATAATATGATATCACATCGCTTCTGAAGATATGAATTTAACATCTGTAGTCATATGAATTACTGTTTTACTGCCTTTATATGCTTTTTCGTCCTTCAAATGCCTGGCAATCATTCACTTGCCTTGTATGGACCTTCAGAGCTGAGATATTCTTATAAAAAATCTTGGTTTATGTTCTGCAGAAGAAAGAAAGTCATAAGCATCTGAGATGGCATGGGAGTGAGCAAATGATGAGAGAATTTTAAATTTTTAGGTGATCTATCCCTTTAAAGTCAGACTAAAATTATCAGGGACTTTGGGACAATAAACTCCAACTTATCATCTGTAATGGTGGAAGTTCTGGAATTGTACATTCTAAATGTGTCTAACTGCTAAAGGTTACATTTGTCAAACTTTAGGAGTACACTAGTATATAGATGGTACCAAAGTTACACATGACTGAATGCCACAAAACTCTTATTGGGATTTCATGGGTTACGTCAAATAGCCACGAATTTCATAAGACATTTTTCTAGTTTTTAACAAATGCTTCATTTGGGCTGGGAAGGACATTTTCAGTTCATAAAGTTGCAGTTTTTACAATATATTGAGCTGTTTTATCTCAAAAGATCAAGGAAAATTGTATTCCTCATTGTTTCGCCCCTTTAAATACAATTAGACATTTCATTGCAATATCCAAAGACATGTTCTTTGATGTCTATACAGTATTATGAACTGTAAACTACAACATTTTCTTCAAAGAGAGAGAAAGTAGACTAAATGCTAGAATATATTTTAGCTTCAGGAAACCACTTCTTGCTTATCTCAACTGGGTTAATATATCTTAGACTGACTGCATGTACTGTACTTCCACATAGTTTCCCTCATGTTTTCAAAAATTACACATCTTTACCATCTCCAGTATACCAAGTTAAAGTCTAATGGTAAGGACTAAAATAATACCATTTAAGGATTTCTGGTACTTGCTACTCACTAATCCCAAAGGAGAAGCGATCTATCTACAAGAGTCTGCAGTTGTATGTAAGTGTGTTTATTTCATAGTTTTTAACGTTGTTATAGTGGTATTCACTGCTAGATCAGGTGCTGTTTGTTTACTGTCTTGAACGCGGGTCGCTTAGACGTGTGTTTGGTGTGTGTGCGCTATATTTGTGTTGACTTGTCCCCATAGTATTCGCTGATAGAATTGTTAGACTTGTTTAAACTTGTCATGTAGGATTCGTTGCTAGATTTGCTTAGACTTCGGGTTGGTTATCCTGTGTGTGTGTAAAACTATCGTCGTTTTAGTGTCTGCAAACAGTGCTTCACTTGTTTTAGAGTATTATTTATTGCTAAAGTGCAGCATAATTTATTTGCGCTGTACAGAAGTTGCGTTTGTTCCCGCGCAACCCTGAGTTTCGGTTTCGGGTGACCACGTGACTAGCTTTGTTGTGATAAGTAGCATTAAGCATGGCTGCTTATCTCCACTGAACGGCTCGTAAAGTGGTTATTTATTGGACTTAATGCTGACGCGGAAGCGGCAGCGGAAGTGGTGGCCCTCGTGTGAAGCCCTCCTTGTGTGAAGACCTACTTGGGTAAAGACCAGCGAGTCTACCTGTGCGAGTTCACCGAGCAAGGACACTGACAAGGCTCCACTCACCAAAGCACTTAAGTATTTTTCTATTCTATCTCTTTTATTATTTTACTTATACATACATACATACTAACATGTCTAGTCCACTAATAACACATGCCTTCAAGCACATCCCTGTTATCTGTTGTAGACCGTTCACAAGATACAGATGCAAGACAAAACGCAACCCACACAACCTACGGCCGCTCTGCACTTCAACACCTGCTCCACTCTCGTTCTCAGTGGGACTCTGGAACTGCCAGTCTGCTGTGAACAAATCTGCCTTCATTCCAGCTTTCGCCACGCAGTCCACCCTCAGCATCCTGGCACTGACAGAGACATGGATACGTCCTGAGGATACAGCAACACCTGCTGCTCTCTCCAACAACTTCTCCTTCTCCCACACCCCTCGACATACTGGTAGGGGTGGGGAACAGGTTTGCTCATTCATAATAACTGGACTTTTTCACCACAGGCTTCACTATGTAACAATACATCTTTTGAATTCCATGCCATTACTACAATGCAACCCACAAAATTACATGTTGTTGTCATCTATCGCCCCCAGGTCAGCTGACAAGCTTTCTTGAGGAATTGGATGTCCTGCTGTCCTCCTTGCCAGAGGATGGCATGCCACTTGTGGTTCTTGGTGATTTCAACATACACCAAGACAAACCCCAGGCCATTGAACTGAATACTCTTCTGGCCTCATTTGACTTGGAAAGACTACACACCACAGCAACTCACAGGTCGGGCAACCAGCTGGACCTCATTTTTACACGTAACTGTACCACCTCTAATATTCTTGTTACACCTTTACATGTCTCTGATCACTACTTTGTTCTATTCAACATGATTCTCCCATCCATTGTAAAACCGACCCCACCTTTGGTTTCCTTTCACCGTAACCTCCGTTCCCTCTCACCCTCTCGCCTTTCCACTGATGTCTCTGCCTCTCTTCCCACAATAAATGTATTTTCCATGCTTGATGTAAACACTGCCACAGACACACTTAGCTCTACTTTAACAACCTGTCTAGACAACATCTGTCCTCTGTCCTCTAGACCAGCATGGACTAGACCACCCAGCCCCTGGCTGTCTGACGTCCTTCGTGAACATCGGACTGATCTCAGGGCAGCTGAGAGGAGATGGCGGAAATCTAAAGATCCAGCTGATCTAGGTAAATATCAGCTTCTGCTTGCAACTTTTTCAAATAACGTTAAAACTGCAAAAACTTCATATTACCAGACCAAGATCAACAGCACCACAGACGCTCGTAGCTTGTTTAGAACATTTAACACACTTCTCTGCCCTCCCCCTCCACCACCTGACACATCACTGACGGCAGATATATTCGCCACATTTTTTACTGATAAGGTTACAGCCATCAGCAATACATTCACAGCACCACACCCTGTCAAACACCTGGCTCCTGTATGCAACCCTTCTTTCCCTATGTTCTCTCCTTTAACTAACACTGAGGTCTCTAAACTCCTCCTCTCCAACCACCCCACAACCTGTTCCCTTGACCCCATTCCATCACACCTTCTCTAGGCCATCTCTTCGTCCATCCTACCGGCACTTACACACATAATTAACACATCCCTTCTTGCAGGCACTTTTCCCACTAAATAAAAGCAGGCTCGAGTAACCCCACTGCTGAAAAAACCTGCACTTAACCCCACACAGATAGAACACTACAGACCAGTCTCTCTCATCCCATTCATGGCAAAAACACTTGAAAGGGCAGTTTTCAATCAGATCTCCACCTATCTCTCACAGAACAAGCTGCTGGATGACAATCAGTCGGGCTTCAAAAGTGGACACTCCACTGAGACTGCCCTGCTGTCTGTCATTGAGTCGCTGAGACATTGAGAGCTGAATCGAAATCATCCGTTCTGATTCTGCTGGACCTTTCTGCTGCCTTTGACACAGTCAACCATCAGATCCTTCTCTCCACCCTCTCTAAACTGGGTATCACTGGAACTGTGCTTGACTGGTTCAACTCTTATCTCTCAGAAAGGTCCTTTGATGTAGCATGGAGAGGGGAAGTATCCAAGCCACACCAGTTACTTACTGGGGGTACCTCAGGGATCAGTGCTTGGGCCACTTCTCTTCTCCATATACACAACATCACTGGGACCCTTCATCCAGTCACATGGTTTCTCTTACCACTGCTACGCTGATGACACGCAACTCTACTTGTCTTTCCAGCCCAACGACACCACAGTGTCTGGCAGACATCTCAGCCTGGATGAAGGAACACCACCTTCAACTCAACCCTGCCAAGACCGAACTCCTTGTCTTTCCAGCCAACCCGGCTGTTGAACACAACATCACCGTGCAGCTGGGTCCAACTACAGTTTCACCTTCCAAAACGGTCAGAAATCTAGGGGTAACCATTGATGATGCACTAAATTTCACAGACCACATTTCAAAAACTGCAAGATCTTGTAGATTTACACTCTACAATATCAGGAAGATAAGACCCTTCCTCTCTGTACATGCCACACAACTGCTCGTTCAGTCCCTTGTCATAACTAGACTGGACTACTGTAATGCTCTCATTGCAGGCCTTCCTGCATGTGCTATTAGACCTCTCCAAATGATCCAGAATGCAGCAGTATGTCTGGTCTTTAATGAACCTAAGAGAGCACATGTTACACCACTCTTTGTCTCTCTCCACTGGCTGCCGGTTCATGCACGTATTAAATTCAAGGCCCTAATGCTGGCATATAAAACAGTCACTGGGTCTGCTCCAGCATACCTAAAAACATTTATGTAGCGCTACGTTCCCACCAGAAGCCTGCGGTCGGCTAAGGAACGTCGCCTTGTCGTACCAAAACAAAGAGGCACCAAAACACTTTCCCGGACTTTCAATTTCATCATACCACGGTGGTGGAATGACCTTCCCAACTCAATCCGGGAAGCTAACTCACTCTCTATCTTCAAAAAACGGCTAAAAACACATCTTTTCCAAAAGCACTTAACCGGTAACTAAAAAAAATAAAAAAAAATTATTATTTACATTTCTTGTTGCACTTAAATCTGTTTTGTATACTATTATGATGATAGTGAAACTTTGTAATATGGCACTTTTTGTACCACTGTCTCCCTAAGATGATTCGCTGATGTTCCTCCTCTTTTGTAAGTCGCTTTGGATAAAAGCGTCTACCAAATGAATAAATGTAAATGTAAATGTAGATATGAGATCCTGAAGCGGTCAATTTGATGCCCTATTTCCTGTTTGTCTCAGACATGAGAAAGTATCGCCTTCTTTAGTTTTCAGTGCCTCCAGAAGATTCTTCCCATGCCTGTCATTTCATACATATAGCATCATCAAACTTCTATAGTGTACTGTCTATGTGCACCTGAGACCTTAGTTGCAAATGGCCTGCAGATTAGAGACTTTTTCCATTGTCTGTAGAAAAAAAGTAGATGAGAAATACAGTAGAAATAGATATTCATTGCATCACCTATAATCTGTAAAAGAAAACAAATACTTAAACCAAAATTAGGTGTGTAATGGAAATCATTCAACTGATATATGGAAAACAAAAGAAGATGCAAAACAAAATGATAGGGACTGACAACCTTAGTCATCTTTTTTCAATCTTTTTTCCATAAAATGAAAGTGGGGACTGAGGCTGTCATTCTGCCTAACCTCTCTTTTGTGTCCCACAGAAAAAAAAGTAAATTGTGTTTGGAACAACATGATGACAGAATTTTTGTTTGTTTATGTGAAAGGAATGTGATAATTGCTCTCTGTCTCCACTAACGTGTAGGAAAAAAAAATTAATTGTTTCGTGGTGGTGCGCTGTTTACGCTGTCCGTTGACGCAATGCAATGGCTTGAGGCTGTTCACACCGGGCACATCGCCACAAACTTTCTAAACCATTTATTTGTAATGTTGGCAGTAGTAGTGCCACCGCCTTCAGCGCAAAATGGAACGGGACATCAGTTTACTGTTGGCGCGGCACCCCAACGGACGCTTCCATGGTAGACAGCATCATTGATTATAATGGGTTCTATTGCTTTTGATGCGACTCTCACATCCAGTGTAGACAGGGTGTGAGTGTTAACAGTTGTGGTTGAAATGAACATGTAAAGGATATAAATGGGCAAGGAGGAGGCGAGAACCGGCTTGACAATATAAATAATAGTTTAATGTGAAACTTAAACAAAAGACACAAACACACACATGACTGACATGCCCGTAAACGATCTCTCTATCTTCTGCACCATCTTCCGCAATCGACCTTTATCCCTCTCTTAGGCTTGATTAGCCTGATAAGGGACCGGGCCACCACCCGGCCCCGCCCTGCCACATTACAATTTAATATATTCGGATGCAATGTGTTGGATGTGCATTATGTGTAAACCCAGACATAATGTCTTGGTGCTTATTCATTTTCTTCCGATTGGGTTTCAAAAATGGCTGTATTCGAGGGGCTGCATGATGTTAGCCAATCATAACAGTGGATGTTTACGCTGAAGTTTTAAGGAGGCGCCATAACTAAAGTTTTTAGGCCATAACTATATGTTTCAGACAGAGGGCCAAAAACAGTGTGCAAAATTACCATATAGTAATAAATTACGATTGTTTTAATGCAAAATTAAAAAACAAAACATTACTAAAATTATCACTGGATCTCAGGGAAGATAATAAAACTATAAAATAGGAACATTTCATGACCCCTATTATCTACAAATAGATAGATAAATAAAATAAAAAAGTAGGGTTTGGTGGGCATTATAAAAAGACTATGTCATTTTTTCAATGTTAATGTACTTTCTCCTATCACAGCTTGATGAGCATAGACAACTACAAGTAAGCCATTTGTATGTTAATTTTCCCCAAACATTTAAACATTGTGGCCAGTGTTTACAGGCTGATGCAGCAACAGTGGATCAACCAATGGCATGAACTACCTGTTTGGCTTCAGAATGATAATTCGATGTGAATAGTTAACAAAGTTAGTCATTTGAAGGTTGATTTCCTCTAAAAGTGAAAACAGTGGTGCTATAAATTGCTATGTTTGTTTGAGCATGCCTACTAGCCCAACACAGCAGCATTGGCTCAACCAATATCGCGACTTTGGGGTGGGACTATCTGTTATCAACCATTGGAAGACTTGGAAGATTTTTTTAAAGCTCATTCTTTTTGTAATTATTTTTGGTGACGCTATTAGTGCAGAAATTGCACACTAAAACAAGTGATTGTACATCACACTTTTCACCCTTATTTTGTAACGGATTCCATTTTAATTCAAATTCCTCCACAGAAGAGCAAAGAGAAGAAGAATTGCAATTACACACCTGGAGAACTCCCAGCCTCCGATCTGCAATCATCAAGACTACCATTAAATGCTACGTGACACATGAAGAATTCAAATGAGGAAAATCAGCTCTGGAAAAATTCAGATGCTATATTTAAAATATTAAACAAATGGGATGTTCTTTCATCTTTCGTGTAGTGCGATGCTCCATTAGTAATCTGCTTATTATCTCAAAGTTCAAAACAGAACACTTTTTCCTTGCCTTAGTAGACCACATACACACACACACACACACACACACACACACACACACACACACACACAACAATGACAAAAGCAAAACAAAAACAGATTCGGAAAATAATGTACTTTTTCTAGTGGGTCAGCTTTGGCTCAATTGCCGAGACGGCCACTAACAGAGCCATCGACCCGGACATCAGGGCCGCTCTATTCAACAGCACCGTCCTGCCGGCCATGCTCTACGGGGCCGAGACCTGGGCAACGACGGCGGCCGACCGACAAAAGCTGGCCGTGACTGAACGCGCAATGGAGCGCCACATGGTCGGGGTTAAAAGGATCGACCACGTCCGCAACGAGCAGCTGCGGGCCATGACCAGGGTGGCCAACGCGGTGGACCTGGCCAACAAGGCCAAGAAGCGCTGGGCTGGGCACCTGATGCGGCGGACGGATGAAAGATGGACACGCGAAGTCACCATCTGGTTGCCGATCGACATCAAGCGGCCACGCGGGCGCCCTGCAACACGATGGCGCGACTCGCTACGACAAGATCTGGGACACAATTGGATGGGACTCGCCCAGGACCGACAGACCTGGGCAGATCGTTGTGGTCTGCGCTGACCACCTTTGGCTGGCGAAGACAGACCGATTCTGGATTCTGTATTCTGGAGTGCACCACCAGATTCCGAAATAAATCCCTACCCAAAGCTTGGAATTTTTCGGCTCTTAAAAAAAAAAGATAGTTGCACACTGCTGTGTATGAACTTGAAAAAAATTATAATAATACATTTATTTATTTTTTATATCTATTTGTAAAATGCAGTATATACACTGATGACCCAAAACATTATGACCACTCACAGGTGAAGCGAATAACATGTCAAGGTTTGGGTAGATTAGATGGTAAGCAAACAATCAGTTCTCGAAGTCAAATGCAGGAGTTGAATGCAGGAGAAATGGGCAGGAGTAAAGTCCTAAGCAACTTCGACAAGAACCAAATTGTTATGGCCAGACAACTGGGTCAGAGCATTTCTGAAACGACAAGGCTTGTGGGGTTCTCCCGTTCAGCAGTGGTGAGAATCTACAGACAGTGTTCCGAGGACTGACAAACCACAAACTGGCAACAGGTTGATGGGCGCCCAAGGCTCATCGATGTGTGAGGGTAACGAAGGCTATCATGCTGGTCCAAACAGACAGAAGGTTCAATCCGATTGTGCATCTGTGGGATGTGCTGGACCACAAGCGCAGATGGAGAATATTGTTTTTTCTGTGTCAATGTCCGTGTACCCACAGAAAAGCATAAGATATTCTCCATTAATTAATTTCTCCATGGGCATAAAAAAAAAAGAAAGCTCTAATATTCATTTAACGACATTAAAACATTTGATTTGAAGCAAATCATTTTCAAAATCAAAAAAAGCGATTGGTAACTGGGAACTTCTCTGATTGGTGGATCTCTCTTAGGGATTGCGGTTCAGGCGGGAGATCTGGACCCCGAGGGATTTTACGAGGCACAACTGCAGATTGAACTCTTTAATAATGAATTCATCAAGCGCACTGCTGCACAGAGGAAAAAACTTTGTAATTGAGTAGGCTGAGCATGCACAATCTTATATTCCTTCCAATTACTTAGGATAACATTTTTTATAGTTAATGGGCATTTGTTGCATGTGTATAAGTGTTTTTGCATGCACTATGCTTAGCTTTTGCCAGACACCCCTTGTTTTATGCCATACAGGAAGCCCCATATTGAAGGATTTGTGTACTGTATTGAAGAAAAATAGGGTCTGACAGCAAGACTCTTGAAGAGGGCTCCCATCCTTAATTGAAACGCTCAAAATGCTCAACAGTCCCATATTGCATGAAACTTTCAACCTTATCGCATTGTGGTGGCTTGCAGCTGGTGTGAGTTTCCACACCTTAGCGCATTTCTATGGGTGAGTAAAGCCAATGTCTGTATTATTTCAAATATGTTTTCACTGCTTTGTCTGCCCTGAAACATACTTGACATAATGGGTGTGTTCCATTCAGAAGTGATAATCCCTATGCCCCTCATAGACTTTACCTTCCACAGGCGGAGGGCTGAAAGATGTAATAAAACAGTCATTCTAAACGCACTTTTCAAGTAATTTATTACTGAAAATTCTCTTGTATCAATCCTTATGTGTTCTTATATCATTATAGTTTTCCCTTCAAAGTGCACTGTGAAGGCATAATGTATGCCATTTGGAATGCAGTATACAGTATGTCTTCTTGTTGTAACACCTGAGGAAACAACCTGTTGCGCACAATGAATGATGAAATATAAAATCCAATTTGACTGCTCATTTTAAGGTTTCTAAACCACCTAGAAATGAGAGACGGGGGGTTGATCATTAGGGCACCCATGGGCAGAAACATAAATCGACGCATCTGTGCTAGACCAAAAAGTCCGATCCATGGCGGCTCCATCTCGCAACTTATAGGACATGAAGGATCTGCTGCTAATGTATTGGTGCCAGATACCACAGGACGTAGCACCATTTACCAATCGCTTTTTTCGATTTTGAAAATGATTTGCTTCAAATCAAATGTTGTAAAGTAATTAAATTAATATTAGAGATTACAATTTTTTTATGCCCATGAAGATAATACTTAATGGAGAATATCTTATGCTTTTCTGTGGGTGCTCGGCCATTGCCACAGAAAAGGTATATTCTTAATCGATTGTGCATCTGTGGTCCAGCACATAACACAGATGCACAATTGGATTGAGATCTGTAGAATTTGGAGGCGGGGTAACACCATTAACTTTTCATTATGTTCCTTAAACCATTCCCAAATAATGTGTGGCAATGGCATTATCCTTGACTGCTTGAATCTAGAAGAGTCCATGCCTTGGTGGGTCGGCACTGTTTTGGTGGCACGAGGAGGACCAACAGTATTTTAGGCAGGTTTTCATAATGTTTTGGCTCATCTTGTATATGTATCTATAAATATAGTTTTCTTGCAGTTTTTGGAATGTGTGTTTAATAATGCTATAAAGAGGGGTGTTAAAGGGGTGTCAAAATAAATGTCACCAACCCTCCCCCAATCATATCACCTCATTCCCAAGAATGTCCCCCTTCACTTTTCTAATCGTCCTTACATCCCTGAATAACAGAAAAACCTGCAAACTGTCCTTTGTTAACATCATAATGTTGGCATCAGGAACATATACCCAGCTGGGTCTTAATGTATATAACACCCACTCAACACTCAACTGTAAGCAGCCACTGTGGGCACACCTGAGTTGCATGTCTATTCTCTGTCACATTAAACACCACCTTGGTGGGTTTCTGAACAATCTTTGACAGCTGGTGTCTTAATTATCAAGGCCCTTTCTCTCTGTCTGGTTCTTCCATTCTCACATCTACCTCTCTGCTCATTCTTTTCAGGTTATGACATCTCTCTGTGTTTTCGTAGGTGAAAGGGCACATGGGATATATACTGCAACACATCTGAGAGGGAGAGTCGAAGGTGAGAAGGGCTTGTGTACACACAGGCTTGTTACTCTTGAGTACTGGAGCTTTAGATGTGGGGACTTTTATTTCAAAAACAATAGGCCCATTCACAATCACCTCTAAAGTTTCCCTCTGAAAAAAGCAGACCTCTCAGCCTAAAACATCGCTGCCACTTTATTCTCTCCCGTTTGATATAGTGGAGCTATTTCTAGAACTTTTTTAATAATCAAAACACACAAAAGTGCATCCCATCTGGGACAGCACAGAATTCTAAAGCCAGAGCTCATTAAAAGTAGTGAAAAATAAATGATGCTGTTGGGTTTTATGTGTGTCCACAGATAGAAATCGAAGAGGGATATTTTTAACATATTTTTATCAAGGTTTAAATTTATGTTTATCCTTAATTATGTGGTTAGTGTCCAACAAAATTTGCATTGAATTATATTAATTTAATAATTAATTTAGGATGAGCCTAAAATCTGTACAGTATCTCACTAACCAGAGTGGACGCTAATCCATTGAAGCAGTTGGGTTTTGGTGCTCATTTGGGTGGCATGGGTTTGAGTAGGGCATGTAGTATTTACCCATCTCTTTCAACTCTCCTTTCCTGTCACTTTTTTTACTGTAATTACAAATGAAAAAAACCTGACACGGGTAAATAAGTCCTGCAAAATTAATCAGATGCAATAAAGCAGTGGTTATTTTTGTGTATTTAGTTAACACTGTTGTTTCAAAAACATTTCCCATAATGCACTTTATGACATTGTATGCTTCCAGTTTTGAGAGAACAATGAGTCAGTAAAGAAGAACAGCAGCTGACAAACGCATGTGTACGTGTCATGCTTAACATACATCAAAGTCATAAATGTTCACCTCATGAGACACAACAAAAGTGCCAATGAGGTATCGTAATTCCGGATGTGTTGGCGGATGTAGAAAACAGAACGGATTGTCAGCAAATTTGCGAGAGAGACGATGAAAATAACGTGGAGCAAGCGGCTAGCTGCGGTCTTGCTAAAGAGGGAGGAAAGAGTCTTACCACTTTTCACCCTTATTTTGGAATGGATTTTGTTTTAATTCATATTGCTCCACAGAAGAGCAAAGAGCATGAGTGACAGTCATAGCTGTAAAAAGATAGAGCGTACATGTCAAAATAAGAAAAGAGAAACCGCACCAGAAGTGTTCAGAAGGAAGCAAAAGAAACTCATATAAGCAGTTGGACAAAGAAATAAGGAGTTTACAGACACTTCCGAAGATGAACTTCCCTTGCATGCGCTGTCTGTCGCAGGTGGTTTCGGGACTTATAAGGTCACTGCGCTACTTAGAAGGACATCCCGTGAAGATGGAGTCTGACACTGGTGCTGCTGTGTCGCCGCTACCAGATACTGTATACAGCAAAACATTGAGCCATTCAAATCAGCTAACATAATTCTGAAAACGTATACAGGGGAATGTTTAAAGGCTCATCACTTGCCATTTGCCCTCAAACTCAAAGTGGTGGCAAGCTTAACGGATCTTGTGAAAGATGGTGTGCTGGAACCAGTCTGTGTCATTAAATTGGCAATGGCCATCATTCCAGTTCTAAAGAAAGATGGAGGCATAAGGATTTGTGGGGACTTTAATGTTACCGTGAACCCAGTATTGGCAGTAGAACAATACCCCTTGCCTCACATCAATGACGTGTTTGCAGGGCTCACAGAGGGGCAGACATTTTGTAAAATTGACCTCAACCAGGGATATAGAGATATGCATATATCTGCATAAGTTGCAGTGTCATGCGAAACACTGGAGGTGAGCCTCTGTATGTCAGGAAGCATTTAATAGAGCAAAAGAGACGCTGCTGAAATCAAAAGTTCTGACAAATTTTTGAAATTCTCTTTCAATTCAGCTGTCTTGTGATGCTTTCCAATATGGTCTGGGGGCTGACCAATAATTTTTTTTCCAGAAGTTTGAGTAAAGCAGAGGCAAACTATGCTCATATCGAACATGAAGCACTGAGCATTGTTTTAGGGGTGCGCAAGTTTCATCAGAATCTGTTTGGAAGATAATTTATTTTACTGATAGACCCTCACACCCATATAGCGGCATACCCTCACTTGCTGCTTGCAGGATGCAGAGGTGAGCTCTGTTGCTGTCTGCACACCTATGACATCAAATACCAAAAGTCAGAATCGAACTGCAATGCAGATGGACTATCTAGACTTCTGCTCTCTGAAAGTGAAAAGAACAAGCAAGTGGCTGAAATTTTCTATTTTTGGCAAGTGGAAAGAGCATCCATGACAGCCGCAATGGTGCGCAAGGGCACGCGCAACAACCCAGTGCTGTCCATGGTAATAGATATCTTTATGAAAGGTAAGGGTGGGCGCAACGACCAGAATGTGAAATCATACCTCAATCGACATCATGAACTGTCTGTTCTGTCTGGTTGTTTGCTGTGGTGTAGGAGAGTCATTATTCCACCGGCTCTGCATAAACCAATTCTAAAACAACTTCATGCAGGACACTGTGGAGTTGTCTGCATGAAAGAAATTGCCAGAAGTTATTTCTGATGTCCAGGTCTGGATGGACAAATTGAGGAAAAGGCCAGGTCAGGTTCATCAAGCCAGAGCATTCATGGGAGTACCCTGAAAAATCATGGCATCACATTCACGTAGATTGTGCAGGCCCAGTGAAGGATAGAATGCTGTTTGTTGTCAATGATGCACAGAGTAATTGGCCTGAGGTGACCATCATTAGATCTACCACAGCTGAAAAGACAGTTGAGAGACTGGGAGAAATCTTTAGTAGATTTTATCACTAGTACAGCTTGTTTCAGATAATGATCTTCAGTTTACATCGCAGGAGATGTCTTTGTTCCTACATGCATATGGATTGCAGCACTTCAAATCAACACCATACCACCCCTCAACCAATGGTCTTGCGGAGAGGTTTGTCGAAAGCATTGCTTCGACAAGGCACACTTCACCAACTTTTTCAAAGCTTTTTTCTGAGCTACCGTAGTACACCATTTGTGACCACCAAGGTGTCACCAGCTCATCTGCTATTTAATAGGAAGCTGCGAGCTAAAGACAGAGCTTTCTCCACAGGCTCCCAAGTGATGGCAAGGGACTATGGTAATGGTCCAAAGTGGATTCCTGCTACCGTGGTGTCACAAATGGGTCCAGTGTCGTACAGAGACAAAACTGCTGGAGGAGACATACTGTTCAGTTTCTTCAAGGTGCCAGTACATCCACAGAGCTGCCAGAGGCTGTCGGTGTAACAGAGCACATGATTGACATTGTTTCATTTTCTTCTGTACCCGTCACTGAGTCAATAAGACTTCAGAGACACTTCAGATCTTCTCAGGAATCTGCAAGACCTGTTGTACAGACTGAGAATGGAATTCAAGGAGACTGCCGGTATCCTGTAAGGCAACGGCGCCCACCTCAGCGCTTTTTGGATAGTTAGAAGTTTACCCTTTGCTTTGAGCAGAATAATCCCCAAAGGTAAAGCTGGGTTTGAGGTAGTCTACCTTCATATCTATTGTATACCTTCATAATGTAACACTTCCTTCCCGTTAGGTAAGTACCTGCACCTAACCTATTTGATGGAAGGAACACCAGGTTCTTTTAGATTTAGCCTCTCGACTATTACCTTCTAATAACCCCTATTTCAGAATGATTAACTCCCCAGACATACACTTGTGTGACAAACAATTATCTTTTATGGTATTTCAACCATTTAGGCATTCCATATACTCACTGGAACATACACTTAACCAAAAAATAACCTCTTTCGGTGTTAATATAAAACTTAAATCCTTGTAAATATGCAATAAACATCGATCAAATGTACATACAGTGGGCCCACACTCACACAAACACACACACCGTTGAAGGTCTGTGTTGTAGCTTGCATTCGGAGTGGCCTTTGAAACTGTAGATTGGCCTCTTCACTCGTTTAGAGCCAACAAAACAATATGTTGAGTACCTGAAATCCTCGATGTCCGATAATCACGCTCTCACTGGATTTCAGCTTTCGCACTGGCTCACAGGCCTCCTCTCCAGCGAACTGCGATGAGTCACGTGCCGATATAATTCAGTCTCTCGGCCTCTTACCGTCAGAATCCCCCGTAGCCAGAGGACCTTTGAGTGCGTCCGGGGACTCAAAGAGCTATCTGGATTCTTCCACGGTGTCTGAATGAATCCCTCGATGACTAAAACACACTCATGCTTAGTATACAGTCTCTACATGTTCACATGCAAACCATCTTTATGATTTCCGTCAGTGAACCATCACACATGAACTCTTCAGGAGTTTTAGTCAGCTCACTCAACAAAACAACTCTTCCGTGTTATCTCTTCTCAATATAACACAGATACGTTTTGAATTTAAACAAACAATACAGTTTACCTACTGTTATTTACCTACTGTTATTTACCTACTAATTATCCCTGTTCACAACTGCTCATCTCCATTCTTTTTTTTCTCTTCTCATCTCTATATATAAAGGCTTCACACACTCTCTTGATTGACATGTCAGGGCACGGTTAACATTTACCATGCATCAAAGAAGGCGTAAATGAACAAGGAATTAGCCTATCACATCATGATGGACATACAAACTGATAGTTACCACATGTTCGCACCAGTACATTTCACACAAACTATTTACATTTTTGGGGTTTCCCTCAACGAGCCTTCCCAGGAGCTCTCGGTTCTTTTACCGTAAATATCTTATATAACTGTGTTTATCATAAAGTACATCCTCAAATTACAATTTATATCACAGTTTATTAGTCAAGAGATATTTTCAACCACAACCCTCATATATTACACTTATGTTAACAAATCACTCTAACATAGTGCTATTATTTATTAACCCTATATAGTAGTGCAATAAGGAAACTGCATAACATCATTTTTAAGTGTCACCGTATAGATGTATTCCTATGTTATTTTGACACATAAAGTAAGAGGGGAGGAAATGTTGGGTATTTAGTTACCACTGTTGTTTCAACTACATTTCGCATAATGCACTGTATCCAGTTACGAGAGAACAATGAGTCAGTAAAGAAGAACAGCAGCAGACAAACGCATGTGTACGTGTCATGCTTAACATACATCAGTCATAAATGTTCACCTCATGAGAAACAACAGTTCTCAACCTTTTTTGATGGATACCCCGCTACTTCATTACCTTAACCCAGCCAGTTGGTGATGTCCAAATAAGCCATCCGTTTGAGGGTGGTACGCACTTTTCAAAATCGATTTATTACCCAATAATTCATACAGCTCGTGACATAAAATTAGGGCCTTGATCAATGACGATTTCTTTCGGAATCCCCTCTCGGGAGATAATTCTGAAGAGTGCCTCCGCAACACTACGTGCTGAGATGTTACGCAAAGGCACTGCATCCAGATATCACATTGCGTAGTGTCCACCAGAACCAACACAAACCAACACATTCTTTCTAAAGTTATGTCATTGAAAGGAAGCAGGTGCTTAGGAGGACAGCAGATTCACCAAATGACATTGACAGCATGCCGCACATCATCTTCTAACATACCCGCGAATGCACGGCCAATAGAAATGGGCCATTAGATGGTTCAGTGTCTTTTCCTGCCCTAAGTGACCCGCCATCAGATTATAATGAGCCGTCTGGAATAACATTTCCTGACGTCTCTTCAGTATCAATAACTGGGTTGTAGCTTCCTTTTTCTGAGTGCCCTGTGTCACTCGATACAACAGGTAATGTATAATAGAAAAGTATGGATAGGTGAGTGCAATGTCTGGCTGAAGATGTTGACCATCAATTACTCTCACTTGGTCGAAGGCATGCCTACGAGTCTTGTCTCGCATCTGTTCTAGAGGGAAATCCCTAGAAGGGAATCCTCTAAGCGATTCTGGGGAAGATGAGACTTCTTCTTCCCTTATGTCATCCTGATGCAGAACTGATGTAGACAGCTCCGGCTCTGACTCCCCAGCCAGCGAATCACAAATCCCATACCAAGACGCTCTGTTACAGGACTCATCTGCACAAATTTCCCTTATTAATGTGGAAAACGCTGGCCAATTCGTGGCCAAAATTAGAGGATGGGTGAGGCAAGAACTAACTGCAGCCTTGACACTATGCTTTTGTCCCCGAAATTGAATCGTCACAGTCACTACAGGATAATCGTGGATATCCCCATGCACACACCTTACCTTCCCTTGTGACTAGCACCCAAAGATTCATCTTGAACTAGGCATTGCTGGATGGAGGCCTGGTATGTAACCCCCTTAATACTCACAGGTGTGCGGTACATCCCAGCTCGATTGGGGGTGGCCTGCGGTGTGTCGGGGACTAGAACCAATGCCCCCACCTCTATCAGCAGGCCCCACACCTGTGCCCATGACAGCGGGTCCACAACCCTGGGAGTGAGAGCAGAGGGGGGACCATAGTAAGCACATGGAAGCATGGATCTTCTTCACTACCATGGTTAGATGTTTTCTATAAAACAAATTATGGCATTCTTGTAATTAAAAACAGCAGGCCTACTCTAAACACATGTAAAAACAATAAATACAATATTTAAAAGTTGTAACAAAAATGTATTATATTCCCTCACACATCTAATGTAGCCTATAACAAATGTTTTAGAGATGAAGTAGTGATATGATCATATGTATTATGAATCTATTTCTGCCTAAAGTAAAGTTAGTAAATTCAAGGATGTTCATGTAGAATTCTGTGCCGAATTCAAATGGTTTCTGCATCTCATGCCGTGCATCTCACTGGTTTTTGCAGCACTGCAATGATCAGAGGTGCGCGTTTAAGATGGAGACCGGTCTGTGAGTAAAAACGCACCTGTTTGCGCTCGCACTGCTCAGTCCATTGAGCTGTATCCACCTACAGAGCGATACAGGTGCATTACTGAGTTTGTGACCTCGACGTCTATTTGACGTTGCTAAACCAGATAATTCAGATGCATCCCAAGACATCAGAATTAAACAAACTGCTATACAAATGTATACCAACCCGTATAATGGAGTCTAGATAAACATTTTAATGCAAACAGGAACTTCATGATAGATTTGATTAGCATGACTCATGTGTAACCTAACGTCCCCCTCACTATTAAATTGCTCTCAGCGCCCCCTGGCATCCTTTGAATGTCCACTAGGAGGGGTGGTATAACCCCTGTTGAGAATCCCTGCAATAAAGGTTTTAAGTCTCCAGAGTACTGTCATGCCTTAGAACAAACATCCAGCGAACAAAGAGAATGAAAGTAGTCACAGTGTGGTCACACTTGCAAAGCCACATAATAAAATAATATATCAGGTTTTTTATAATATAACTAGAGATGAATGACAGGTGTGATATTTATCTGAGCATAGACAGTGCTTCACATGTGAGCAGAAACACACTATTTGAAAAAAACTCTACATTGAAATATTTTAGCAGCACTGGAATTCAATTTGTCGAATCTAGACTGTGCTATATTGCGGGTGCAGCAGAGGTTATTGGAACAGCCTGTCTGAAACAGTGACAGCAGAGCAGAGAAGGGTACGTAACAATAGAGACGACCTAAAGAAGACTTAAATTGCAATTAAAAGGAAATATATAATTGCAATGCATGTTTATACTCTTTAAATCCATATATTATAGTAGGGACATTACATAATTAATCTTAAATGAATGATTCAATCTTATGTTAAATGGGAAGTTGATGTATTGTCCTTCAGAGCGTTATTTTATAAACAATTAAAAATAAAATAAGAATATAGATTAAAATTGATATGAATGTATAAGAGAAAGTGCACATTTAGGTGCTGTGACCATCTTAAGGAATTATTTTCACCTGACCTGATCCTTAAAATGTCTTAGTTGGTGTAACTCATCCATTTGTCCATCCATCCCACTGACTGCACTAATCTTGTTCTACTGCTCGACTTTTTACCCACGATCTTTTTTACTACTTCTGAACTTTTTTCATACCCTCTCATGCATGGAGTCATATTTCAGCAATATACTGTGGAGCATGTTTAATGAATTCCTAATGGCCTCTGATTTACATCATGGACTGCATACTCTCATTTTCCTAATTTATCTTCTTCTGCTTTCACAGAGAATGCTCATCAAGCACACATACTAACAGGCATTCATTGGTCATAGCCAGAGTGCAAAGTTTAATATACTACATGGCCAAATATATGTGACACCCAAACAGCACATTCATATGTGCTTGATAAAAATGTAGTTGTAAAACCTTGTGTATTATTAGTGAGTTGGTCCTCCCATTTGCTGCTATAACAGCTTCCATGCTTCTGGGCAGGCTTTCCAGGAGATGTTATAACATGACCGCTGGGATTTTCTCCCATTCATATAATAGATCATCAGTGAAGTCAGGGACCATTCTACATTACTTTATTATACTCTATTCTATGAACATGATAGTTATGTTTGCTGAAGGTAGCCATCATTTTGGCCATGTAGTGTATACCCAAGAACACTCCAGTGGTAAGTTCTTCACACACAGCCCAGAGCTCTGCCATGTAGAGGGGCATGTCCATTCTCCCCTGCCCATGATAGGAGCTCTCAGCCTGGGGTGCACCTGTAGGCCCCCCTGTAGGCATGTCTGTAAATTTGCATGAACTCTAGACATGCAAGATATACCTGACTCCTATTTGGTTCCTTTTGTTGTAATCTAGCGCAATTTGCATGCTAGGGAAAACAACTTCAGCTGCGATAAAAGGGGAAATAATTAATTATTCATGTGGTTATTAATGTAGGAGCATGGGCTAATGGTCTATATGGCATTATATAATAAAATCCTACAATTATGTTTAAGAATATTTTATAGTCCACTATGCATACTAGGAACTAGTGATGAATTTCAGTATTATTGCAGCACATGGGTTTGAATTTTTTTATTTCTCTTTTGGCCCAATATAATCATTGGAGGGGAAAGTACTTTACAATACTGTAATTACAATATAATTGTTTTTGAGTTTTGATGAGCGCAAGTGAATTAGAATTTGCTGATTCATACCCAGATTTATTAGTTTCCCTGTTTTATAGGCTGCACTTTTGACACACCGACTCACGATTTGGAGAGAATGTAATCTTGCGTGAAAATGACTATTTAGTTTGTGTCAAAACAGTCATTTTTTCAGCTTCGCTTTCACAAGATTGCAAGTTAATGCATCCGACCAACAACAGTGAGCAGAGGGAAATGATAGCAAAATGAACATGAGCAGAAATAGCACCCAGGGGAGACATTTGCCTCTATTCGGCTGCCACAGAAAAAGATTACATTAACAAACTCTGCTGTCTCCAAAAGAGAAGGAGGGGGAAGAGGAAGCTGTTTGAGATTCTGGAGGAGTCACCCCTGCCATCACCTCAATTTTTCCTCAGCTCCCATCCGCCAGGCAAACCTGTGCTTTAACCACAAAGAGCATTATGCATGAGCCCCAGAAGGTCTGTGAACATGCTCCATTCTGGCACCCCTCTGCCTGAACTTCACAATATGTCACAGCCGCCCCTTAAGAAAGAGATGCTATCTTCTCCCATCTGCATCATAAAGCAAAAATGTACTGTATTAACTCACCATCAGATCCTTACTATTGATTAATGTTTCATTCTGAAAGATGTAAAATGACTACCTTATTCATACCATTGTATTTACATTTTAGTGCAAGGTACTTTAGATAATTGACCCTATCTGCTCCAGGGGTGCTGTTTCATGGCTGACCCTGCGCTCTGACCCCAGTTTAGATGGGATATTCGAAAACAACTGCATTTCATTGGCTCTGTACTATCTTCACAATGACAATAAAGTTGAATCTTAATCTTAATCTTAATAATGCTAGATTTAAAAAAAAAACAATAACAACAACATGGCCACATAATAAAATAATATTAAAAAATATTTAATATTCCAAAAATATGGAACGACCATTTTCCAAATCCAAAAAGCCACATTTTGTTAGAGTAATGTTATAAAGACACTTGCAGATAGACAATTTTACCTGAGAAACTTTCACCAAAAATTACTTTAATGCCTCCAACTTTATGTCTATTATCAGATTTTACACTGAGAAACTATGACAAGATTCAAAATTGCATCCAATGACTGGCAAACCTTTACAATTTTTTCCATATTTAACACTGCATTGAAAAATTCTACACTTTTAAAAGATCACACATTGGTGTCTATTCTTTATTTCAGTTGAGAAAGATCAACTTCTTAAGCCATAGAGCACAACAGTCTGGTTTCGGAAGTAAAAAATCGATTTAATTTTTCTATAGCCTAATTGATTTTCAACAATAAATTATTAACCTTTAAAGACAGACATACCTTGAGCTCCACGGTTGTTCGTCATTGGTATATGCTTCTGTTGAAGCCATCATTGTAAGTTATTTCAACTTCATTGATTAAAAATCATGTTTGATAGCGGAATTCATGGTAAACAACTACATTACCGATGGTACAGCTGAGAAAGCTTAAACAATCAAAGAACCACGGCCATCCAACCCACAAAACATGTCTCAGAGCGACTGCCCACTCCCATGATGCGCTGTGAATGATGTAATCCAGTTGATCTCTCTCCATCCTTAAACTACTAAATCTACTTTATTTGTACATATCGGAATATTTTGCAAAAAAATTCAAATGTATTGTTTCTATAGTTTTGATTTAACATCCTAAAATCAATAGTTTTATATATTCACCTTTTTTGTATTTAATTGCATTATTCACAATGCTTCATGGGAATATATAAGTGCCCTTATGAAAGAAGCTAAGTACACAGTTTTGTACCTTTTTCTTTTTGTCCAATGTTCAAATACTTTTATACCTCAAAACAAAGTTAGTGATGTTGTGATTTACCTTGGAGCTGGTTGGTTTGGTTCATAGCTTACAACTCTTTTATGAAGGATTTTATAAAAAAGTCTATGGCTGAATAAGTGGACGGGCATTGTTGTGCTCTATTATCATCATAATACTTTTATAACCAGCAGATATGTATCTCATATTTAATAGAGGGATTCAGAAAGTTGCAATTTTGAGTTGCCTCATAGTAGCTTAACTGGTAGAGCATGGTGCTAGAAATGTCAAAATCATGAGTTTGATTCCCAGGGAATGCATAGACTGATAATATTTGATGATAAAATCACCCAAATGTACCAAGTTGATTTAGATAAAAGTGCCTGCCAAATGCATAAACATAAATTAGCAACTTGTAGATTTCTCCACAGAAAAAAAGAAAATAAATCCTCAAAATACCATCTGTAGGTTTCTCTGACACAATGACACTAGTCTGGAACAGTCTAGTAGGTTCAGTCCATTTAACAGCTTAGTGACAGCAATGCCCAAAAAATATTTATTTTGTCCCCCCAAAACTTTGTGCTATCCACAATACTTTTTCGTGGATATGCTAAAACAAAAAGATCAAACATCAAACATAATAGACCTTCCAAACAGATGCCCTCGTGTGTGTTGTTTTTCCTCAGAAAACCAAAGTTTCACTTTAAATTCAGAGAGGGAGAAGCGCTTGAGGTGTGTGATTGAACAAACACTGGTTTTGTGTCAAAAATCCACTTGAAAGTTGGATATGTTAATCTCATTGCTAATGGCCCTCTGAAAGGTTTCTTAATATTCTCTCTTTAGCTCACTACAACACAGACTATCTCCACAAGGTTAATTTGTCACAGTTTCCCAGAGGCAGGGTTGGGAGGGTTACTTTTGAAATGTATTCCACAACAGATTACAGAAAGCATGCTGTAAAATATAAATTGTAACATATTCTGTTAGTTTACTCAACATGAGTAATGTATTCTAAATACTTTGGATTACTTCTTCAGCACTGGTAGCTTTTTTCACTTGTTTTGACTATTAAAACTCTGCCAGTACAGTAAGATAAAATATACATATTAAAAATACATTTTCTGGAAAACCTAAATATCTTAAGCAGTGTTGTTTCTAAAACAAGATAAATCAAATTGATCTTGTTTTAAGGATTGTTTTATATTTTTACAGGAAAAAAATACACAAATTATTATCAAGAATATGATTTTTGCCCTAATATCAAAGGTCTTACTAGAAAAAATGAAATTATGATCCAACGTGAATTTTCTTTATAAAAAAAAATGATCGTACCTGGTAACATGTGCATGTAAAATGGCTAGAAATAGCATTTTAGCTTAGCGTATGTCAGGATTGTATGTGTTTTTGTTAATGTCTTTTACTTTAAAGGGGAGCTATTTTGCAAAATTCACTTTCACATGGTGTTTGTACATAAATGTGAGTCGTCAGTGTGTGTACACAACCACCCCACAATGTTAAAAGTCCACCCACTCCTCTTTCTTATATTTCTATTAATCACAAACAGTGTCAATATGAATGGTTTTCATTTCTGCTCTAAACTGAAGTCACGTTAGAGCTGGTCTCGCCCACGACAGACTCCACCCTATTATCATAGATCCCCTGAGTGATCTACACACAGTCAGACATTTTTCTCAGAGCTGGAGTAGATACAGTGAGAAGAATAATGTCTGAGCTTCATAAGCGTCATAAGTGTTGTGTTGTTGGCCATAAAAGTGAGCATAAGTGTCTTCATGTACTCCCGGCATCAGAGCCACTGAAGACGCAGTGGACAATTTTGTTTTTGAAGGAAATGTGCCTCAAAACATACAAAAATGTGTGTATGTTTGTGCAAATCATTTTTACACTAGACTGCTTTGTGAATGAGTGTCAATATAAAGCAGGATTTAAAAAAAAAACATTTTCTCAAGCATGGATCAGTACCAACTGTTCGTGTTCCAGCTTTATATCCTGAAGATGTAAGTATTGCACTTTATATTTTGTGAATGTTTGCAAATCGCCTTTCTGAATGTGCTTGTTAGCTGATTCCACAGCTAATCCAGCTAGAGTTACCATTGTCTCTGATTGTATTCACAGAGACCAGAGCTATGTCATTATTTTTATTTTTAACACAAAAACGCTTACTGTCTGTTACCATTGTCTCTGATTGTATTCACAGAGACCAGAGCTATGTCATTATTTTTATTTTTAACACAAAAACGCTTACTGTCTGTTACCATTGTCTCTGATTGTATTCACAGAGACCACATATACATAAATATGTATTCATACATATATGGCTGAACTCAAGGCTGGACTGGTAATCTGGCATATTGGGCATTTTCCCGGTGGGCCGACGCACTTTGGGGCCGATCAGGGGCGGACTGGACATCGGGAGAACCGAGCAGGCCGGTGGGTTGGCTGCAAAATGGGCCGAATGGTATCCGAAGCATGAGCTGTAAAGGCACAGCCCTCTTCCGGAAAGGGGGCGGAGAACAGCAGTTAATTTGCATAAAGAGACCAGACATGGGGACTTGTGACTTGGTGACTTGGACTCGAGTCGACTCGAGTCACTATTTTTATGACTTGTGACTTGACTTGACAAAAAATAAAATACTTGAGACTTGACTCGGACTTGGAAGTTAAAGACTCGGGACTTGACTTGACTTGAGACACGAAGACTTGAATGACTTGAGTGTTAATCACATCATGTTTCAGTTTGAATATAAAATATATAAATTATTTAAAAAATAAAGTTGATCCAGCTGGAGCGCAGGCTGAGAATAGTTTTGTCATGACTGGATCACGACACTATAGGCTATCATCAGCCATGCCCTCTCGAACCTTACGCACACCACGCCCACTTAGATCAGATAACACATCAACATGTCAGCCGGAGGGGTAACGTTACCGAGGGTCATCGCTTCGGCTTCAAAAATTATTATCAAGATGGCAAAAGATCGAACAGCGCTTTGCAAGACATGCAACGTTAAGATCACGGACAGCCAGACGACAACCTCCAATTTCGGTCCGCCATTTGAAGAGCCATTCTGCCCAGTAAGTGCTTGTCAATTTGTTAATTTTATCTGGTTAGTTGGTAGTTAGCTAATGTAATAATAGCAGGGTTCCCACAGGTCCTTGAAATCCTTGAAAGTCTGTGAATCTGAAAAATAAAATTCAAGGCCCTGGAAATTTCTTGAAAATAAACATACATAGATACAGGTCCTTGAAAGTGCTTGAATTTATTTTGTGCAAGAAGTTTTCTAGGAAAAAGAAATCTGTGTGTGAGAGAGTGTGTGTGAGAGAGTGTGTGAGAGAGAGAGTGTGTGAGAGAGAGAGTGTGTGAGAGAGAGAAAGGAGAAATGTAACAAAGTTTAATGTATGTAACTGTGTTTGAGAGAGAGAGAGAGGGAGGTGTTCAGAGAGGAGTCTGTTGGATGTTAAGCTGTTATTTGTTTTATGGACTCAATGTTGAAAATTTAAAACATTTCAAACACTGTTGGCAGAAGTGAAAAATAAATAATTTTATGAAGTTACAATTTTGTTTGATTGCATGATGTATTTTACTGAACATGAGTATTGTAATTTACTGACAGTTACTTATATCTTGTCTTTTCACTTTATTATGATCAGATTCTGCAGGTAAAATTACAATAATAAGGTGACTTGACTTGGACTTGACTTGACATAGCCTGTGACTTGACTTGGACTTGACTTGACATAGCCTGTGACTTGACTTGACTTGACTTGCCCAAGAAAAAAATACTTAGGACTTACTTGAGACTTGAAGGTTAAGACTTGAGACTTACTTGAGACTTGCACATGTGTGACTTGGTCCCATCTCTGAAAGAGACACACACGAAATCAGCGTGTTTTTGATTACACCCAAAAAAAGAGCCATTTATAACATGGTATAATAAATTATCCGTGGGGTATTTTGAGCTGAAACTTCACAGACACATCCTGGGGACATCTGAGACTTATATTACATCTTTTAAAAAGGGGCATAAT
Source organism: Xyrauchen texanus (assembly GCF_025860055.1). NCBI lineage: Eukaryota > Metazoa > Chordata > Actinopteri > Cypriniformes > Catostomidae > Xyrauchen > Xyrauchen texanus. The sequence continues at coordinate 13,639,468 of NC_068307.1, forward strand.
AGGTCTCCTTTAAATTAGTTCCATGCTATGTTTGTTCCTGTTTCCTTGTCATGTGATCTTGACATGTGTTTCCCATGTTTTTGTGTCTTGTGATTCATTGTTTCATTAGGTTGTTATTAGTCTTGTTATCTTGTTTAGAGTCCAAAGTGTTCATTGGTTATAATTGCCATGTGTTCTCACAAGTCCTAGTATTTAACCCTCATGTTGCTATTGTCTATTGTCGAGTATTGTTAGTGTAATGTTGGTTCTATAGACAAGTCATGTTTACATTTTGTTTCATAGTCAAGTAAAGTCAAGTTTAGTTAAGTCAAGTTCACGTTTAAAGTTAGGGTTCTTGGATATCACTTTTGTAAATAAACTGCACTTTGGATCATCGCACTTCAGTGTCATTGTCTCTGCATCTTCCTTGTTACCAGCCAACGTTATAGCGTAAAGCTGACAATTTACACAAGGTTTACTTCTATTACTTCTGCTCCAAACTTCAAACTTGCTTCGCTGTCTGCTCATGAATGGAACACATCATAAGAAAGTGTTTCACTGCTGTTCAAATGCACTTTGGATTGCATCATTTGTATAAATGTTTTCCATCTGAAAGGACTAAATATTAAATGTAACAAATGACAATAAAATTACTCTTCAGTAATAAAAATGTGTTTTGAATGTAACTATATTCCAATTACCAATTATTTCAATTGGAACTGTAGTGGAATACAGTAACTTATATATATATACTATATATACTTATATACTAATACATATTCCCGTTACATGTATTCCGTTACTCCCCAACCCTGCCCAGAGGGCCCATAATTGATGAGAGCTTAAGATAATGAGAGAAGTTCCTCTGCTCATAGCGACATAACAAGGTTAACGGGTCTCTCTTTTCTTTCATCCATGCCATTCTGTATGGCTTACTGACCACTTTGTCAGCATGTTGAGCCTGGGAATTGTACGGTATTATAGATAAACATTGCTTTCCCCGATACCATCGAATTTAATTTTTAAAGATGATATTTACAATCATGTCTATTAATAAACAGCATGGTTGATCTACTTGTTTTAGAATACATATTGTATACATGGCAATGAAGAAGGTTTCATGCTCTACTGTATCGCCAGATCCCAATCTGTTTTCCCAGATCCATTGATACAAATAATTTTGTCAATGTGGTTAATGAGCAATTAGTCTCAACTGAGCACATTGAGTAACCACGAAACAGATGTTAAAATATGTAAATACTGTAGAGCCTATAAAGGGAAAGATCACCCAAAAATGTATATTCTCTCATTTACTCAACCAAATTCCAACCCAGGTGTGTATGAATTTCTTTCTTTCTTTCAAACAAAGATTTATAGAATTATATCTCAGCTCTTTAGGTCCTCACATTGCAATTAAATTGGTAGCTCCAAAAGGAAATAAAGGCAGCATAAAAGTAATCCATATGACTCCAGTGGTGATATGATAGGTGTGGGTGAGAAACAGTTAAATATTTAAGTCCTTATTTACTATCAACCTCCACTTTCACATTCTTCTTCTGATGTTTTTGTTAATTTGCATTATTCATGGCACCTATAGGGCATAGAAGAGAATTTATGGTAACTGACTTAAATATTGATCTGTTTCTCACCCACGCTTATCACATCACTTCTGAAAATATAGATTTAACCACTGGGGTCTTGTGGATTACTTTTATGCAATGTTTGTGAGCATTTTGGAGCTTCAGAATTTTGGTACCCATTCACTTGCATTATGAGGACCTACAGAGCGTAAATATTCTTCTAAAACTCTTAGTTTGTGTTCAGCAGAAGAAAAAAGTAATTTGCATCTGGGATGGCATGAGGGTGAGTAAATGATGAGAGAACTTGGTGAACTATCTCTTTAAGTCTCATTTGGGTGTCACATGTCCATGTGTTCCTATACAAGCCAAGTAATTTTTATTTGTATAGTGTTTTCACAACACACATCGTTTCAAAGCAGCTTTACAGGAAATCATGCATTAACAAAACAAATATAAACTGTAATATTTATAAAAGTCTTAGAGTGGTCATTGTGTAGTTTGAATAAATATGATTGTAAATTGTGTATACAAATTAAACAATTAAATAATATTTGTATTTAGAACCCCTGTGAGCAAGCTGAAGGCGACTGTGGCAAGGAACACAAAACTCCATAAGATGTTGGTTAATGATGAAAAATATCCTTGGGAGAAACCAGACTCACTGTGGGGGCCAGTTCCCCTCTGGCTAAACAACAAGAATATAATGTCAATATTAGTTATTTTTGTGCTGTGCAAGTCATGGTTTAAAATTTGTAAATTAAGTAAGCATTAAGGTCTAGTGTTTAAAAAAGTTTTTTTTATGAAATTTTTAATTAAGTCCATCCGGGATTAACTGCAGAAGTTCACATAGATGCATTGTCCTTTTTTAGTTGGCTAATGAAGGCTTATGTTGGCAATTAAATGATCCATTTCAAGAGTGTAGTCAATCAATAGACAAAGGTGATGAAAGCAGAGATAAATGAGGTGCATCGCAATTCAACTGGCAGGAAATTTCAGTGAGGTTCATTGGGGTCTGTGGCAGGGCGGAGGGTGGGGCCGGGCGTGTAGGATCACGACCCGGCCCCGCCCCAGCCCTGCCACATTGTCCATACTAACTCCAAGGTTCAGGCAATGGCATATGAAGTATCCAATGTCTTACAGTTGGACTTGGCATCAGTTCATCCTCTGAAGTCAAAAGGCTGAAGTGATGTCTGGCAAGCACCGGCTGTTGTTTGTTGTCATCACTCAGCGACACGTTGCAGGGGAATCCGACACCATGCAGGAATGGAGCTGGATCTGACTGGCTCTGGTAACCTCGGGATATGAATCAAATAGAATAATCTTAGCATAGATGCCATTAAATTTTATGCAGAGTTATAGATCATGACAGATGTTTCTGGTTCCGGCAGACCTAACTAAAGCAGTCTAATTGTGAGTTGATGGATAAATTAGGTACCTGCCTGGCTAAAGAGATGAGTCTTTAGGTTACGTCTACATTAATCTGGTTACATTTGAAAACGGTGTTTTCATTTCAAAACGCTCTCTATCCACACTAATGTTTACAAGCGTTTTCCAAAAGTTGCTCGTCCACACTGAAACGTATGAAAACGCTTAAATTGTGTCACCGTGCATACGGAAAATCCCCATTGCATGTACGGTCTGAAACGAAATTGTCCTCGTGTTCCATCGTCAAACACCAATTCCGAGTAAACTTCCCTTCGCCTTTGAAAGAATGCAATATGAAGGTTGAAAAAATCATAGTTTTACAAAGTATCCATTTTCACAGTCCGCAATACAACGCGACAACTGTGTTTTCAAATTGATCCACTTTGGAGTGCGTTTTCAAAAAGCTCAGTTTTTGTGGACAAAAACACCGTCTCAGTGTGGATGGAAGGCCAAAACTAGTCTAGACTTAAAGCTAGGGGGTGCAATCTTTTCCAGAATTTTTTTGTTATACTGATTAAAAGTCTCTACACATCCTTACAGCAATCAATAATTTAAGTGGTCTAAATGTAAAAAAAAAAGTGCTGTAATTTAACAATGTTTCTGAGGTGGAAGAATGCTGTTCTACAAACATTAGACATTAGATTGTCAAAAGACAGATTGGTATCAAGTTCTTTGCTGTAGAAGACGACGTAACAGTACATCCATTGTGAGTCAAATTATATTTTAGCGCTTATTTTTCGAGGTTTTAGGTTCAATAATTAGTACCTCTGTTTTGTCGTAATTGAGTAGAAGGACATTTCTGGCTTTCCAATCTTTTAATTCTGCTTCATACACTGCTAATTTGGAGAATTGTGAATTTTGGAAGAAATATAAAGTTGTGTATCTTCGGCATAACAGTGGAAACTTATTCCCAGGGGAAGCATTAATAAGGAGAAAAGCAGAAGCTCTAAAACGGATCCCTGTGGCACGCCTTACTTACTGTATCTTTTGTTTGATTAGACAATTCCTCATTTACACGTACAAAGTGGTAGTGATCTGATAAATAGGACCAAAACCATGCTAATGCAAGTCCACTAATGCCAACATAATTCTCCCGCCTATTCAAGAGAATGTTGAGATCTATAGTGTCGAAGGCAGCACTAAGATCTAATAGCACTAGAAAAGAAGTGCAGCCGCAATCAGATGATAAGAGAAAGTAATTTGTAACTCTTATATGTGCAGTCTCTGAACTATAATGGGGCCTAAATCCTGACTGAAATTGTTCATATATATAATTTATATATATGAATTTATTGGTTTCAACAAGCAAACTGAATATTGAGTATTTATAATATAAAATGACTCATAAATTGAACATTACACTTCTCCTTGAAAACTTGGTATGCTTTCAACAAGCAAACTGAATATTGAGTATTTATAATATAAAATTACTAAGAAACATTACACTTACTCTACAATAATCTAATATTCCATACTGTGTGATGCTTATGGACAGACATCATACAAGCTTATCATCAATATAACTACTCAAACTGTACATAATCAAAAATAGCTTATATTTATTTATTTAACAATTAAAGCAATAGTTCACTCAGAAATGGAAATTATCTCATCATTTACTCACCTTCATGTCATCCCAGATCTGTATGACTTTCTTCTGCTGAACACAAACTCATTTCTCAGCTCTGTAGGTCCATAAAATGCAAGGGATCTCCAAAAGAAGATAAAGTCAGCATAAAAGTAATTCATAAGAACACACTGTTTAATCAATGTCTGCTGAAGTATGACAGTTGGTTTTGGGTGAAAACAGATCAAAATATATCTCCTTTTTCACCGTACATCTTGACAATAGTCTCCTTGGCCTAATCACCATTCACTTGCATTGTATGGACCTACAGATCTGAGATTTTCTTCTGAAAATCTTTGTTTGTGTTCAGCAGAAGAAAACAAGTCATCTGGGATGGCATAAGGGTAAATTATGAGACAATTTTCATTTTTGGGTGAACTAACCCTTTTATAAAGACTGAGATATTGGGGTGAGCACAGGCATGTAAAAACAAAGCAAATTGTGGTTGGTAGTTTTACATATCAGTCAAACAGACATTTCCTGTCTATTCTTGGTCAGAATAAGCTGTGATTTTGACAAGACAGTAGGTCATAAGTTAAAAGTCTGGCTATACAAGACTAAATGGATCTTTAAAAATAGAATGTAGAACATCAAGTCAAGTCAAGTGGTTTTTATTGTCATTTCAACCATATACAGTTAGTACAGTACACAGCGAAACGAGACAACGTTCCTCCACCATGGTGCTACATAAAAACAACATAGGACAATCACAGGACCACATGAGACTACACAACTAAATAAAATACCTATATAAAATACCTATATATACCTATATAAAGTTCACGTGCAAACATGTGCAAAAATTACGGGACAGTACAAGACATTTTTGACAATGAACAGGACAATAGGCACAGTGAGAGAAGCTGTTACACAGTCTGGCCGTGGGGGCCCGAATGCTTCGGTACCTCTTGCCAGACGGCAGGAGGGTAAAGAGTTTGTGTGAGGGGTGTGTGGGGTCGTCCACAATGCTGGTTGCTTTGCGGATGCAGTGTTTTTTGTAAATCAAGTCTAAGACACATAAATGAAAAGCAATATACGTACAAAGCATTCTGCAGATTACATATTTTGAATTCCCTTGTGGGTATATTTTTAGCAGCTCTGTCATGGTAAAACGTGAATTTGTTTAATATGGATTGGAAGGGCTATAATGCTGTTATACAGCTGGTAGAATCTTTAGTTCAGTGCTGAATATAAATGCTCACTGCTACTGCATATGAGTACACTGGCATATTCAATCACATCCAGTGTCTGAATATGAGTTTGAAATCAATGCCCTGGCGGCAATGAGAGTGATTTAGCTTGTTCCTCTGAAAGATTCAGCCCTTGAGGGACTGTGTGAGCCCGATTAATGATCATGTGACATTTCTGATACATTCAACATCAGTCGGTCGCATTCTTTTCGTCCTCTAGGAATGTGCATCTCTTGTCACTCAGAAACAGACTTATGAAAAGACTGTTCTCTCTAACATTCTGTCTAACATTTCCTTTTGTGTATCACTTAAGAAACAAAGTCAGTTAAATAAGTTCAGGGTGAATAAATTACTTCTAGATCAATTGCATAATTGTGACAGGCCTACTTTTGGCTATAAGAGGGGTTTGCTTTTTCCCTAAGATTGCTAGTTAACGCTATATGTAGCTAATCCTGGAAAGTTGACACAGCAGGTAACTGAATTCATTTTTGTAATGAAATTAAATATGAACTTTGTTTTTTGCAGATTAAAACAGCATTTTTATATTAGTGGTGCCTCAGAAATATTCTGATTTTAACAGCCCTTAGTGCTCAGTATGCTAGTACTCTAAAAGAAAAATTGCCACATCAATAAAAGGAACCACATCCCATGCACAGATGGAGTGTGCCACCGTTACTCATTCTTTTTAGTGGGAGACGTACTGCCAGCATGGCAAAATAAAATGGCCTTATTTGCATTGAGCTGGAGGAGAATAGCTTTTAAAGTGGGTTAGGGTGTAGGGGAGCAGACGGGACTTCAGAACTGGTTTGAGGAGAAAATAGTGAGACAGAGAGAGGTAAGAGGCTTAGCGTGCTTCAGGGCTTTGGTGTTTGGAGAAGCAGACTGTGAAAGGAAGCGAAATTAGGCATCTCTCTCTCTCTCTCTCTCTCTCTCTCGCTTTTCCTCTCTTCTTTAGCTATTGAGGCCAATAGTTCCTACCTGTCAGAGCCACACTGATGTCCAATAGAAGGATGAGATGTTCTTTGTTTCAGTGTGGTTCCATGCAGCTATCTGCTTTTAAGGGTTAAATACAATGATATATACTCTATTAGGCTGCCTTGCAATCTAAAATCCCATGCAGGAAACCTTTTGGATGTTTATTGTAGCCCAATTTTGTGCTTCTTGTACATGAGAGGATTGATCAACCCAACCATTTTCAGACAAGCATGGCTTAAGCCCAATTTAGACTTTCAGCAATTTTGTCACTAATTTTGCCAGGTTGCTGTAATATTGGTTGCTAGTAGGTGTTCCTTCCCCTAAGTGCAAACGTTATTGATAGGATGTACAACTGTCTATAACTTCTGAAAATCTGTTGAGATACTGTACATCTGGTAAAAACAAGATATCAAGGAATCCATTTTCTAAAAATTAACATTCTGTATGGGAAGGTTGGTGTGTAAATTGCAGAAGTACATAATACATCATATCATGAACAAGTTTAAGGATTATCAATGTATGAATCAAACTCACTCAGAATGCTAATGCTTTATGCACTAAAAAAGTTAATCTAAAACGTAATTCACATGGTAACATCTAAATTAATTGGTTTGATTCAAGTGAAAAATGTTAGTAAACATCACTGAATCCACCTGAATACAATAGGTTACACCAACAAAATTAAATTTAAGGGTAATATCATGTACTTACAAGTCAGAATCTCTTAATGGTAATTCTGTAATGATATGAACACACCATTAACAGATTGATCTTACAGAGAAATCAAAAATAGAAGGTTGACTTGTGATTACTTCCCAGTTTCAACATTTGATCCGAACTCAGGACACAACACACTTCTGGTCCTAAGTAGATCGGCATAATGTGGCCAATTCTGGGGTACAGGAACTCTTGGAAACAAAATGCTGACTCATGGTGTACATTACAGGGGGGCTAGGGGAGTCTCAGACCCCCTGAATGCAATAGGAAACCCTTTTGAAAGCTAATTTGTGCATTCTTGTGGGGTCTCATTTATATCATGCGATTAATGAAATATAACAATTATTATTAAAAAAATGTAATGCTGTAATAAAGATGTAAAGATGACAGGGGACTTTTTTTTTTATATGTTTTGTATTAGTTTATGTTTTACATTAAACTGCTATTAATACCATTAGACAAACTAGTAGACAACCTAATTAGACAAGAAAAGAAATCGTAAAAAAAATTGTTTTGATACATGAGACTTTAAAGGTCATTATCCTCCTGAGGCCCAGCAATTTATATATTTTGTAGGACATTTGTTATTTAAGTTTTTCTTAGCCCATACATGCTACAGTGGTAAATCTTGGGGTATAATCAGAGGACTCCCTGGGCATTTTCAGAGATACCAAATGTTGGTGAGTTTGGCTATGACAACTTCCTCTCCTTGGTCTATAAATATGGATCACAGATCAATTTAGCAAATCAAATACAATATGAATAAATTATAATGTTTTCAATAGACAACTTTTCAATTTTGATTATTTTAATGATGCACGGACTTTAGAAAATAGCATTCCAAATTTGATATAGGTGGCATTATAGGGTTAATATATATATATTAATATATTTTGTTACCTGTGTTTCCAATAACAGTTACCTAGAGTCCGTGTTCACCGACACCGCTACCAACATTTAAACCTCAATTATTTTAAACTGTTTTTAATAAACTTTTCCAAGCCAACATCAACATTTGTCTTGACAAACTTTACCTATCTAGTTGCAGTTTTCCATGCTGTGACAGGGCGGAGGGCGGGACCGGGTCGTGATTTTACACACCCGGCCCCTTATAAGGCTAATCCAGCTTCCGAGAGGGATAAAGGCCTACTGTGGACGGTGGTGCAACAGAGAGAGAGCATTTACGGGCAGCTGTCATACTATGTGGGTGTTTGTGTCTTTTATTTTAGTTTTATATTTAATATAATTGATATTGTCAAGCTGGTTCTCACCTCCTCCTTTCCATTGTTCCCTTTACACATGCATATTTATTTTATTTTATTAGATCCCTGTATGTGGGCAGAAGCAAATCTTATAGAACAGTGAAACTGCATACTATAATAAGAACTTCTTCTCCATCTCACTGACACTAGACTACAGTATTGCACACTGTAGGAGACAGATCACATCTCCAATGTCTTCAGTCCCATTGGTAGTTGTTGCTTTGCTGAACATTTGCATAAAGTTAAACTTTTCTCAACTCTCATAAAAAAAAAAAAAAAAGACTTCTGGTCACTTTGTCACTGCAAGTCGCTATCAGTCTGAATGGGGCTTTATGATATTTGACCCTCTTAGGCCCAGTCTAGGAAAAATGTACTACTTGCAAGGTCTTGCACCACATACTAACTGTGCTCACAGTGTTAAAGAAGAGGTGTTACCATACAGTGCAACATCTGGGGCTTTCACGTCTTGAGGAAGTTGGACATGAAGCACATTCTCTACAGAATGTTATGATGACTCAGAAAGCTCTCAATCATACGAAAAAAATTGGAAAAATATTGGTAATTGGGTCTGTGCTTCAATACCACAATATTAACATGGCACAGGAATGCAAACAATAGCCTGAAACAATAAATGGTATGCATGAAGTCTGACCATTGAATCACATGATGAAACAAAGATACCAGCACTGAAACACTTTCGAATTTAAATACAAAAACTTCTGCAGAAAATATGACCGCAGCATAAATGTTTGAATAAGCCCTGCATATTAATGCAGTATGAAAAACGAATAGCTTTGTTCGGTGGGCTGAGAAGAATCCTCGTCCTTTATTAAACATCTAAGTTCAGGTCAGCTTTATTAGCATATTACAGAACCCTTATCCCATGAAACAAACATCCTCCCTCAAAAAGACAGCTTGGTCGACAGATTGGGATTTTGTGCACAGTGTGCAACTCTAGTTTGTGTATGATGGCTGGACTTAAAATAGGTGAAAGGTAAAGATGTTCCACACAATGAAATATGGACTTATGCCTATTAAAAAGTTCCCACAAAGAGTTGGCTTAGCACAAAGTCTAAGAAAATAAATCTTGCTAGTTAGCAGAATAAATATAAGAAACACATGCCTACGCTCTCCAGGAGTGGTTCATCGCTCTCCAGGAGTGGTTCATCATCCTCTCTGAATGGGTTTCTGCTGACACAGATCAGTTTGAAGCAAATGTCTCTCTGTCATAATCACAGCTTTTTATGATCATTTTGCCCTTCCTGCCCTTTCAAGATGTCAGAGAGTAATGAGTGCTTTACAGAATAGAGGAGAGTGAGAAAAGATATATAGATTGTGTGTGTGTGTGTGTGTGTGTGTGTGTGTGTGTGTGAGAGAGAGAGAGAGAGAGAGAGAGAGAGAATCCTCCTTATACTGATCAGAGCTAAAGCAAGACACTGCAATGATTTGAGGATCGAACATCTGACATAGAGCAGATCCAGCATTGCCAGCCTGCCTCCATAATGGCTTTAGCTGTTCTATCTTCTCCTGTACAAGCAACCCAATTGTGGGCTATAATAACTATCCAGAAGGGTCCTGCAAGGCAGCCAAATGGAGTCTGGTGTATCTATCTATCTCTATGATCAATGTGTTTAAGCTGGTTACCCAGCCTGGCTAAGCTGGTCTAGCTGATCTCCTAGCATTGAATGGGACTCAAGATAAAGAATATCAATACTCAATACGTAGTACCTACATAAGCCAAAGCCTATATATTTTATCTAATAATGAATTTAATAATTAATAATAAAAGACAAATTTACCACTTGAAAAAAGAATCACACAGAATGCACATAGGCTATTTTACTTGATAAGCTTGATAACACTGTGCGAACAGTTTAGCTTGATAACTTTGTGCAAACAGTATCATATAAGTCATATCATGCAAGTTAGAACTACTTACATCTGGATTGTGTACACAGGAACATCTCCTTATGGTTCAACATGCCTCTACAAACAACATAGAATGGCAGTAACAGCTAGCCAGTGCGCCCTCATCCACTTTAATTCATTTCTGGCTTTATGTCTTTCATGTTCCAGGGCTTTTATTCACTCATGTTCCAGGGCTTTTGTAGATCAGTGGTTAGATGGACCCATCAGACCTCTGAATATTTTAAAATGTCTTAATGCAAAGGGCAAAATGTCATGTTCACCCATTTAAATGAATATCAGGTGCTAAAACTACATCGAATTTGAGTCCTTACCAGGATTATACTGTATAGTCTGTTGTTGTTTATGCTTGAGGACTTGCAACTGGCTGTTGTCAGATTGAAAAGTTATAATTATTTTTTAAGTTCCATTTAATGTTAATTATGTCAATTTATGCTATGACATGGGTTAGTCTTTTAGTTACCCTAGGTGAGATTAGTTTCACAAATCATCAGTTTGATCATTATTGTCTATCAAAAACAGGAAAAGCAGTGCCTAAATGTAGCTAGTCATTTCTATTTCGTCAATTCCATGCTATACTACTTTTAATGCGTGCACCAGATTTGCACATATTTTCATGTCAGTTGAAGTTCAGTTGAAGTGTGGGCTAAAAGTGGGGGGCCTGTGGCTCCCTCGGCCCTCATGGTTCCAGTGCCCCTGAACTGAATACACAATTACATTTTTTTTATTGTTTTTTTTTCATTGGTTGCTGTGTGTTTTAAGTTATTTTATGTCAATGAATAAAATGTATAATATATTTAATATGTATTATTTATCTTAATTATACATGTAATAATTAACTGTTATACATATTATGTATTCACTATACATACATAATGAGTTTATTTTGTATGTAAAATATATTAGGGTAGAGGCATTGTGTATGCATCTGAAAAGACATGGGTCTTAACATTTGAATATATTTATTTAATTAACCATATATTTATGTATGCGGACTATGTACATTAACTATTTCCAATTTGGCTACAGAGTGGTGACGCAGTTGGTACTGTGGCTGTCAACTCTGTTTTAAACGTCGCTCAGCACTGTCCCTCACTCTCTTACACACGTGTCAGCGCTCCAGGCCTTACTTCCGGTTCAACATGGCGGCATCCATGGCTTGTCAGGCGGTAGTAAGAGGACTCCGTGGAGCGAGTACTAAACATCTGTTTGTGAACAGAAACAAGGTAACAGTGCGGCGATATTTACGTTTATCTATAAGTGCATGCTCTGACAAACAGAAAAACGGCAATATTGCATGACAAAATCGCTGTCTGTCAGTTTGACGCTGCTGACATGATGAGTTATTCTGCACGGAGCTGTGAAATATATGCACCGATACCTAATGCACACGATTTCTGTTTTATCATTTGACTAGAGACATGAGTAGAAACTTGAATGGAATTTAAGGAGCAATAGAAAGTCATCCAGATTTTAAATTGCTTTAGAGGTCTGCATTTTAACCTTATACAAGGCGTTTGATAAGTTATGTAAGCATAAATAACTGTATTTATAAAGCTGCATGACTGTCACTGCTCTCTGATTTGTAATAATTGTATTAGATATTATATTCTTCTGTTCCTCAAAAAGGTTCTATTCTATTCTGTAGATTGTGTTCTAGATTCTACAGGTTCTATTTTAAAGATTATTTCCTAGATATTGTATACTGAGCATTGTATTCTAAAGGTTAGTTTCTAAAACGTTATCCTACAATTCTAAACAAGGAGTAGACTGATGAAATGTAATAAAAGTGTAAAGTATGCATTGTGCTGAACTTCTGAAATACTGACTAGTAAAGATGATACTTTGTAATAATATGTACATGTTTTGGAGGATTGTTTCACCTTCAGTTGTGTCCTCTGTTCTTTCAGTCCTTGAGCAATAGGCCAGTATCACCTCTATCTATCAGCGTTTGACCTGTCAGTGATTAAACCATTTTTGAGTTGGCCAATAACATTTGCTGTCAGTCTGTAGCAAAGGTTTAAAGGTTGATACTAATATTTGTTTTAGGATTATACATATGGCTAAAGAAGGATGCTGTCATAATCCAAAAAACAAAACAAAACAAGGACAGTACAGTTGATCATCTGTTCCGTTTCAATGGAAATTCAGTCATGTCTGGAAAGTTAGTAGCTATATTTTGCCATCGTATTTAAAAAGTTTATATATGGAAAAGTTTCAAGTAGGTCATTTAATAGATCTGACCTGTGTCTGTGTCTGGGGTGTTCTGTGTTATATTTCTTGTCATTTCATTTATTAATGTTTATTGTATAATTTTAATTTCACCTGAGTTACCCTGATGGTGTTAACTGTTTGTGTGAGCGACACTGAGCACTGTCTCTACATGTTTTTTGGTGATTGCTCCAGGAAGGGCCTGTGTCCTTGTATAATTACTACGGTGATTAACAATACATTATAAAGTGAAAAGGAGATTTTTACAGTTTCAGAAGGTTAATATATCAAGTTTATTATTTAATAATATAAATTATGGTAATGCGCTGTAAAATATACATGCATCAAAATTACATCCCATAAAGCCTGAAATGTGGTTACCATTTGTTTTTACAGTAAAACCACAGCTGCCAGTTTTTTACCATGAATTTAACAGGATTTATTTGTATAGTGTAGGGGTGGGTGGTGTGACCAATATTTGTATGTTATTCCAAACGCATATGACTTTCTTCTCTGAAACACAAAAGAGATGTTGGGCAGAATGATAGCCTCAGTCACCATTCACTTTTATTGTATTTAAAAATATGAAATGAATGTGAATGGCGACTGAGACTAATACTGCATAACATCTCCTTCAGAGATGAAAGAAAGTCTTATGGATTTGGAACTGATATGCATGGTTACCATTTGAAATATATGGATTACAGCGAGTGTTCTCAAACTGTTATATGGTTATTCGTTGGGACTCGGAAAGAACAATTATTGAACTCATTATATGCATCAAACGCTACTAAAAATAGCAGGGAATAAAGTGCACAGTGAGCTATGAGCCTATATAGCACAATACATAGATCTTCAAATAATAAAAAACACTCTCATTAAAGTCAAACAAAAATAATAAAATTGTCTTTTCCACACAACAATGAAAAATTTATGTTTTTCCGTTAAAAATGGCACAAACGCACGGAAAAACACGTATGAACAGCCCATAACTCGCCCCATACCTGAAAAACTGAGCTGAACCCTGCCTGAAACCAGACAGTTAGTTGGGTCCCTTCGTGCTCTGGTTAGATTGAAGACCTCTTGCATGAATAAAATAACCGAATAGTGATTTTGGTGTTAACCAAATAATGACTATCCGTGTACATCCAATAACATAAGTGAGGAAATTTTTTTCTGAAAAGTGAGGACTTTTTTTACTTTTTTTTTATTGCAATTATCTTTTGGGGTGTTATGCCTTTAATACCCATCTTGATTATTATAGTTAATTTTTTTTTAATTTAGTTTTAATTTTTATTTAGATTTCAAGTCCAAATCATTATTTAGTTTAGTTTCAGTTATTTTATCAACTGTGATTGTTAGTTTTAGTTTTGTTTATTTTTTTCAATAAATTTTAGTTTTCGATTTTATTTTAGTGTATCAGTATATCATAGCTTTTATTTGTATTTCAGTTAACACAGATGACTTGGCAGGGGACTGCTTTGTTTAATGTTTTTTAAATTAAAATATTCCCTATCCGTCCAGATTATACATAGGTCTACAGTAGGGAAGGGACGACATATAAAATGTTGATATAACGTGAACCAAAAAAATTAGGTACCATATTGTGGCTCGATATTTAGAAATTTGCAACATTGTTTTCTGTCCATGTGATCATAAGTGAAATGACCTAAACATTATCGCTTGATTTTACCACTACTCCGCTTTTTTCTACACTGTTTACAGGATTCACACAAGGTCCTTTAAGAGCTTTTAGAAATGTAAGTACTAGAACTCCTGGAAAATAGCCTTGGATGATTGGATGATTTCCTCTGTGTAATGTGTCCATCAAAGATGAGGCGCACTCGACTTTCATTGAATAATGTTTCTTAATATCGTTTCTGTTCTTTACAGTCAGACAAAAAAGTAGAAAGAAATAGCATGGAAGCGCTAAATAAATCGAGAGATGTTTGCTGAACCAGAACACTGAGCTGCTCGTTGAACCCTTAAAGTGACAGTTCCTTTTTAGCATTTCTTATACAAATTAATGTAAACTCTGTAATATACATTATTTCAAACAGTGATGGCTCATGTCATTTATTATATGTACAATTTCATGATATAATATGAATTAATATAATTTAGATTTATTTTTTTTTACAAAGTTACATGTTAATTATGAGAAACAAATTATTAAAACATAAATACACACTTTTTTTCAGGACTGGTTCTGTTCAGTTCTATTGCTTGTTCTGCACCTGATCATTCTTAATGTAACCCACAATTTTTGAAAGCTTATTTATTTGTGATCTTTTCTTATAAAGGTATATTATAAACAACTCCTATTATTTAAACTTTGAGCATTTATATTGTGTATTAAATAACTTTATTTTGATGAGAAATAATAATAATGAGCATTTTGCTCAAACAAAGAATTGTTTTTTTTTTTTTTATATTTTGTCTTTTAAATGTTATTATATCGAAACAAGATTATATCAAATCGTGAACCTCATATCGTATATTGAACTGAATTGTGCGACTAACCCTATCGTCCCATCCCTAGTCCACACAGTTTATAGCTTGGCTGATATACAACATGGTAAAAGCAACTAATAAGGACTTACAAATGTGGAGATATGTATCCCTTTATTTTTTGAACAGCAATGGATGATGTGATTAAACAAACGTATTAATTTATCTTGAAACATTGAGCACATAACTGAATGTGGGCACACGCAGATGAAACTCATGGCCAGTAGAAGGCATGTTTGCGATGAAACTGAAGAAGACGTTACGAGAAACAAAGACGATAAGTCAAAGTATTACAAATGTAAACTGAAAATATTTTATGACCATTTCTATTTAATTTTAGTTCGTTTTGAAGCAGTGCATGATAGTTTCAATTTAGTTGTAGTTTTTTGGAAAAGTTTTGTTTTAATTAAATCTTTCCAGGTAGTTTTTTGGAATTTCGTTTTAGTTTCTATAATAACTATTATAGAAACTATAATAAACTTGCTTGAAACATATTGTGTTTTAGAAATTAGTTCACAAAAAGACACTCCACCTCATAAATCTTTATACCAGTTTATAAACGGGACCAGGCCTCGAAACATTTGAGGTTCTGCCCTGAGGAGTATTATTATTGATTATTAATTCAGCTCTCAGAACAAAGCATAGACTGATGTCATCACAGAAGTCTGACAATTACTTGATACTGCATTTCAGTTTAAATTTATTTTACATAAATGACTAGGCTAAATCATTATACACTTAATTTCTAATCACCATTATTTTTTGACCTTATTATTTTTGTCTATTAGAGTTTTAATGTTATACAGAGAAATATGACATTGGATCAACACCAATTTAGTAAATAGGATATCACTTCATTACTCTTTGCAGTCTACTCTGCTACACTAAAATGTGGAGAGTGCGTGCAGTGCTAATAGCAGCATATATTTTCATTTCAGTGGTATAATGAGATGCAACCCGCTGCAACAGGGCACAAGCATCATCCATCTGAAAGAGCACCCTGCTCTAATGAGAAAGTACATTGTGCCAAGTGCACTAATATTATATTTATTCATTGAAATTACTTAAGACTTGTTTAGGAATAGGGAGTAGTGAAGGACCTCCAGGTTTTGATCGATCAGATTGCTCTCCGATTATTCCATTTACACTTGGCCACATTTAAATTTTCTTTGCATAACATACAAATCTGATTTACTATTCACTTGTTATATGCAAATGGGTAGTTGTCATAATAATCTTGGCATGTTGACATGTCCTATGGTGTGACATGCTATACTCCAGTGGTTCTCAACTGTTTTGCTTCAGGACCCAGATTTTACATTGGAAATCATGTGGTGACCCACCATAGTAAAAACATAACCTGTATTTAAGGTATCTTGGGTCGCATTTCCTTTCATGTTGCATAGTTTTGTTCATGTTTTACAAGTACAAGGACATGCATCAAGTTACATTATTTTTGTTGTTGACGTCAACCAGAAAAGCGACAAAGTTTTTTCTCTCCCTTTTAAAAATTGAAGAGCATGTTTACTTGTATGAGCCCATTCTTATTCCGTTTGTTTCCTAATTTCAAACAGAACATACATATTACACTGGTGGAAAGACTCCTCACCATGGTTAAGTCAGTGTAGCTAGTCTTAAATAATAGTAATAATAATAACATATTATAATATTTATGAACAAATAAATACTAGCTGAAACACATCTTAAAACTTTAACTACAACTGCCACTGTTGATATAAAATGAGGTTTAATAGATTCTACCTTTTAGATTATTTCATATGAAACTATAACATTTTGTCAAAATATAAGTTATTTTTACAATTTTGTAAAGGTGATTATGTATAATGGAAAAAAGTGTTGCTCTTTTCCTCTTCCGTGCTGCTTGGCATGTCATAGCTGCCTACTGTTTGAGAAATTCGACTTGACTTACTCCATAACGCTTTAAACTAAACAAGTCTCACTAGAATTGAAATTGGTAACATCAGTTTTGAGGTCTGCACCCCGCAATATCGAGGAAAGTACGGTTGTTGCACGCGTGTGACAGAGAGAAGACCAGATCATGATCACGAGCTGGTTCCGTGACACTCGTGCGAAGGTGCAGATGAAAAGCCTTTAGCTGATTGTGAGATTATCATTATATCTGCCTCGGCAGTCCTAAATAGGCTATCACTTGGGCGGCCACTGAAATAGCTTCAATGGGAGAACCATGGCATTGTTCTTTCCCTGCTGTCCATGACCCAGTCTGAATAGACCTGCGACCCACTTTTGAGTCGCGACCCATTAGTTAAGAAACACTGCTATATTCCAACTAAAACTATTTATAATCGAGCATGCCATTTGTATGACCTCAAATTAATTGATAGACTAAATGGAATACTTACACTCACTGAACACTTTGTTAGGTACAATATGGTCCTTTTAAACAGCCCAATGTTGTCTTCTGCTGTTGTAGCCCATCCACCTCAAGGTTTGACGTGTTGTGCATTCTGAGATATATTCTGCTCACTTCAATTGTACAGAGAGGTTGTCTGTGTTACCATAGCCTTTCTGTCTGCTTGAACCATTCTGGCCATTCTCCATTGACCTCTCTCATCAACAAGGTGAGAAATGCCACTCACTGGATTTTTGTTTTGTTTTTCGCACAATTCTGAGTATGCTAGGGACTATTGTGCATGAAAATCCAAGGAGATCAGCAGTTAAAGAAATAATCCAACCAGCCCGTCTGGCACCAACAATCATGCCACGGTCTAAATCAATGAGATCAAATTTTTTTCCCCTTTCTGATGTTTGATGTGAACATTAACTAAAGCTCCTGACCCGTATCTGAATGATTTTGTGCACTGCTGTCACACAATTGGCTGATTTAGATAATTGCATGAATAAGTAGTTGTACAGGTGTTATTAATAAAGTGCTCAGTGAGTGTTCTTGAAACTCTTAAAAATAAAAAAGAACCTGCGAAGGCAAAAAGGTGGTTAACCTTTTTTTAATAGAAAGATCAGAGACCAGTTACAGGACCTGAAATATAAATTTTCTCCTTACACATTCATACACATTTTAACCTAAAACAATGCTCAACTACTGAATACCTCTTGGAGCGTATTTACATTTGGTCTTTTAATGATTGTATCTTTATTCGATCAGTAAAATCGCATAATGTGACAATCTAAATACCCAGTTAAACACTAATGTCAAGATGCGATTCAGACACTAATGAAATGTAGGGCAGCATTTTTCATTTATCTTGAACTTCTCATGTTTGTAACAAGTTCATGTTTCACCATCTTTTTTTTAAGAGTCTGGCTGTCTCTGATCGCAGTTTCTGACAGTGAGCTTTTTTTTTTTTTTTAATCAGTGATTCCAAGCATTGATGTTTTGTGCCAACGCTCTAAGCTGTCGTAAAGCGTGCAGAAATTCACACTCAAATTTCTTCGACCAGAGTGCCTGAGATTTTACAACATTTGTTTTTATGGACTTTTACCACTGAGATAAGGGGCAGTGATTAGCCAGCTGCCAGTCTGCTCTAGTGCAGCTCAGGACCCATGACTGGCAGGTAGGTATCAGCAATTCAGGGCCATCTTTTATGACAGTTTGAAAATTAGAGAAGTCTTGTCAATGACACAACCCAAAAAAAGGAAAAGGGATTTGAGATAACGGCAAATCTACCTCAGAATTTCCTGCCTGGGCCTAGAGATAATCCCAAAGCTCTTTTCCCCAGCACAACCCTCTCCTTGCCACAGCAGCATCTACAAGTTAAAGGAATGTTTGCCGCTGTGTTCCTAAGGACTTCAGAAAATCTTTACGTAAAGATTGAAGGCGTTAAAGCTCATTCACATCACGTTGCCGCGGCAGCTTGGGAAGTGCGTCTGGAGTGTTGAAACAGGACCAGTGGAGTCGGCTGGATGAGGCTGCATGTTGAATATTTTAAGCGAGGGGTGGGAGGGTGTGACTCCTCTGGTGCAGGAACTTCAAACAGCATGCGTCTCTTCCATCTGTCCACAGCAAGAACACATTTACATTTCCTGGCCGCCAGGGATACAGTAGAGCAAGTTTGCTGTAACCGGATTTGAATATCGTTTCACCAAGGTTAATAGCCATTTCTGTTGCTCATGAGGGCTGTTTAAGCTTTTTCAATAATTTAGGATGGCAGTAATCAGTCAGAGGACTTTCGACAGTCTTTTGAAGGAGAGGTGCCTCTTTTGAATGCTCCTGTGGGACTCGTATTCCAGTCCATTTGGGATAATTTTTCTGTAATGATGATTATGATGAGGCAGTATTTAGAGTTACTGGAAATTAAAAGTTGTGATAGAATGGCAGCTGTGTCCGTGGCAGTTAAGAAAAGTTTAAACCTACAGAGACCTACAGAGCTGAAATATTCTTCTAAAAATCTTTGTTTGTGTTCAGCGGAAGAAAGAAAGTCATACACATCTGCGATGGCATGAGGGTGAGTAAATTATGAGAGAATAGTTATTTTTGGTTGAACTATCCTTTTTAGAGAGGCCTATTTTGAATCCGAAACAGCACTAGATTTAGCAAAATTGTGCATGTTATTGTTATGTATTCATTGATATACTCTTATCATTAGCTTCAATACAAACAGGAAATTAGATGACCAAATTTGGAAAAATGGAGAGCTGAAAGGGGTCGGCTGAATAAGGTGAATAACTTGCAAAACCATGGCAAGGGGCACTTTCAAAATAAACATCAGTGATTGGATCGTGTTGGCCGATCACAGTTAAAATGTTGGTGAACTGTTTCTGCCTCAAGTCTGATTGGTGCACCACTACTTAATTTGTCCACAGACCTGACCCCTATCCTCCACATCTTTCTCTCCCTAATTATGTTCCTTTTTAACTAGGCTAAATGCTAAAATTCATGTCTGTAAAGAGTTGACTTCACTTTCAGCCCGTGTCTGTCTACAGGAGATAAAGCCAAAAGCATATCCCCATAATGCAAATCTCTGCTATCTAAATCCTTTGGCATGCTCTGCTGTTTTCCCCAAACTTGGCTCTGCTAACAAACGCATGTCATGGCCTTAAGGAGTTCTCTTGTCAACTTGTCAAATGCTAGTCATCATCCAATGCTCACCTGACCTTGCAGAATGGATTAACAAAATGCTAGTACCAGACTCAGAAATATCAGAGATCACTCTCTCTGATTGTGGACACCATTGTTTTTCATCATAATCTAATTAAATCAACAATTTTAACTAGAACGAATACTATTGTTCTGAATTAAACTGCACCATTTTCAATAAGTGAATTACAGTAATCTCACAAAAACGTGTGTAGGTTACATTTCACCCCAAAATCAGAATAAAATTAAACAAATTAGCATAAAGCAAATTAAGCCTGACATTTAAGTACCACCAAATTCTCATTACTGTAATGCTTCCAGACTTTTTACTTTTGAATTTTTTATAATTCCCATTATTCTCAATGTTGATCTCATTAGATTCTTATTACTGTAATACATTAATTGTATACTTTATTTAAATCAGCAGTAATTAAATGCAGTAAAACAAATACTACCATGCTCTCAATATTTCACAATTTAAAGGGGTCATGACATGAGGAATAAAATGTCCCTTGATCATATAAGAGGTCATTGTACTATAAAAACAGCTTTTTGGAAAGGAAAACATCCTCAATAGAAAAAGAGCATTTATTTAATACAAGCTGCAAAAATTTGTCATTTGGAATTAGTGGAACTTGTGACGTCAGAAGGACCAAATGCATCTGCATATGCTATGCCTATTTTTCTGTCATTACACCCTTAGCCCCGCCCACTGATGCTCAGTCAGTCACACGGGTGAAGTCGAGAGCGAGATGTGCCTGTCATGGGAGATTCATCCAAAGTGGATTTGCACAGGACACCTTAGTGTGCCTGTCTGGATTTAAATATTTTTTCTATGTAAAGCGTGGCTTTGACAGTTATCATTCATCTTGCACCGCTTTTGAAAGAAGCTTCGTCAAGTTATATCTCTAAAAAATATCCCCCATTGTGTTTCATTCAGCATCACTGTCTTGCTTTTGTGCTGTTTGGAAGGTGTCCTGGACCATTTTTCTTATACCCATTTGTGATATTATTAATTGTTGGTCTTTTGTAATCATGGACGTCTTTTGATTGTTTTGATGCGTTTCCAGTGATGTGTGGCAAGTTTTAAGACCGGTACAACCGCAACTTTTAAAAACAGTTCTGTGTGTAACTACCAAGGAAAATGTGAGACGTGAAGACTGCTTTGGCGTGTGGAAGCCGTTTGTAGCACACAACATCACTGTGTATTGTATTACGTTTGTGCATTTGGAAAATTTCAGTGTGGCTAGTAGGGCTGTAACTAATGATTATTTAGATAATTGACTAATCTAACTGTTATCTGAACGATTATTCAACTATTCAGGCGATTATTGCAATGATTCATCATTAGCTCTTAACCGATTATTCAGCATGTGCCTTGACTTAAAAGGTTTTATTAAACGTGATTACTAACAATAAAGGGGACAAAAAGTCTTTTAAAAATACCTCTAAATGACATTCACTTAATTAAAGGAAAAACATACATTTAGTTTAATTCTGTAAAAAAAGGGGCAAACAGGCAGTCCAAGGGGGCACAAGGTGCAAGGAGAGCAGAGGAACATGGCAAGGTCAGGGAGCAGATCAGGCAGGCTGCCAGGAGACCAAGGGGACCAGGGCAGATCCGGGAGGTGGCCAGGAGACCAGGGCAGATCCGGGAGACGGCCGGGAGACCAAGGAGACCAGAGCGGACCAGATGGGCGGCCAGGAGACCAAAGTGTCCAGAGCAGATCAGGCGGACGGCCATGGTCAGGAGGCCTGGGATGTGGCCATAGGACAGGGACTGGGTCATTAGGCCTGGGAGGTGGCCACAGGACTGGGTCAGGGGGCCTGGGAGATAGCCACAGGACGGGGACTGGGTCATGAGGTGGAGCCGCTGTAGGAGTCACCGCTAGTCATGTGGACGGAACCGCTGGAGGAATGGTCTCTGGGGGAGCGGGCGGGGCCGCGTGAGGAATGGTCTCTGGGGGAGCGGGCGGGGCCGCGTGAGGAATGGTCTCTGGGGGAGCGGGCAGGGCCGCGTGAGGAATGGTCTCTGGGGGAGCGGGCGGAGCCCCGTGAGGAATGGTCTCTGGGGGAGCGGGCGGAGCCGTGGAAGGCTCTGGGGGCGGAAACTGGGGAGCAGAAGCCTTATTTTCTTCCTCTTCCGGATGGTCGAAGTTGGCAAAGCTGGCTCTGGGACGGACGAAGTTCCAGCTCGTTGGCCATGGTGGTCGTTGGCCGTGGCAGGCGTGGGCGTTGGCTCGTTGGCCGTGGCAAGCGAGGTTGATGGCTTCAGCCAGAATGCAGTTTCAATATCTCACCCTTAGATTGTGTCACTTCACGTGACTCATAGAAGAGGCACTGACAGCACACCAAAATGTTAATTACCTACCTGCTTCCTTATTATTTGAACTTTTAATAAAGGTGTTTTAAAGATATAATGCCGGGGTGTTTCCTTTGAAGACACTCGACATGCAAGTTTTGCTTTGAGTGCTTCTGTATTTACTTATTTTGTATTTTTGTATAATTTCATGATAATTTGCGATCTACATCACCATAAGCTGTTTGGAAAGTTTTGAGTGCATCTGGACTTTGAGCTGTGCTTCCTCTCCTCAATCAGGTGCAAGCTGCAGTGCTCCTCTCGCTCGCCATCATTAGTTTCACATGATCTCATGTTACGCTAAATGAGATCAAATTACTGTTCGACGACAAAACAATAAAAAATTGTCAAAAATGTTGACGTTGTTGATAACATTGACTAATCGATTCAGGCCTAGTGGATTGCTTGTGAACCAGTCACCATATGATTCCAACTTTGCAAAGATACTGTTATTGAAAGATGGGTCAGTTCAAATTGGACTATTGGATGAAAAACTGTAACCAGTTTCATTTATGAATATTTCATATGTCAATATTTCATATGTCATGACTGTTTGATAGTTTATGGTGTTGCTTGAGTGAATGGTTATATACATTCAGATGAAATATGTGGGGAGTACATTTATGTTTTAAACCTGAAATGTAGTTTTAATGTTGTGTGGAGTTGGTTCATTTTCTTTGGATTGCATTTCAAATATTCCTGCATTGGAAGGGCTGCACATTGGAAGGGCTGCACGATGATAGCCAATCAAAATGGTGGCTGTTTATATTGAAATCTTAAAGGGCCAGAGAGCTTAAATCCAAGCATTTCAGACAGAGGGCCATAGACAGGTTAGAAAATTATAATATATAAATAAACTATGACTGTTTGATGCAAAAAACTATTTAAAAAAAAAAAAAAATGACAATACAATTTTTTTATATATATATATATATATATATATATATATATATATATATATATATATATATATATATACACACACTCACCTAAAGGATTATTAGGAACACCTGTTCAATTTCTCATTAATGCAATTATCTAATCAACCAATCACATGGCAGTTGCTTCAATGCATTTAGGGCGTGGTCCTGGTCAAGACAATCTCCTGAACTCCAAACTGAATTTCAGAATGGGAAAGAAAGGTGATTTAAGCAATTTTGAGCGTGGCATGGTTGTTGGTGCCAGACGGGCCGTTCTGAGTATTTCACAATCTGCTCAGTTACTGGGATTTTCACGCACAACCATTTCTAGGGTTTACAAAGAATGGTGCGAAAAGGGTCTAGAGGTCAGAGGAGAATGGGCCGACTGATTCAAGCTGATAGAAGAGCAACTTTGCCTGAAATAACCACTCCTTACAACCGAGGTATGCAGCAAAGCATTTGTGAAGCCACAACACGCACAACCTTGAGGCGGATGGGCTACAATAGCAGAAGACCCCACCGGGTACCACTCATCTCCACTACAAATAGGAAAAAGAGGCTACAATTTGCAAGCGCTAACCAAAATTGGTCAGTTGAAGACTGGAAAAATTTTGCCTGGTCTGATGAGTCTCGATTTCTGTTGAGACATTCAGATGGTAGAGTCAGAATTTGGCGTAAACAGAATGAGAACATGGATCCATCATGCCTTGTTACCACTGTGCAGGCTGGTGGTGGTGGTGGTGGTGTAATGGTGTGGGGGATGTTTTCTTGGCACACTTTAGGCCCCTTAGTGCCAATTGGGCATCGTTTAAATGCCACGGCCTACCTGAGCATTGTTTCTGACCATGTCCATCCCTTTATGGCCACCATGTACCCATCCTCTGATGGCTACTTCCAGCAGGGTAATGCACCATGTCACAAAGCTTGAATCATTTCAAATTGGTGTCTTGAACATGACAATGAGTTCACTGTACTAAAATGGCCCCCCACAGTCACCAGATCTCAACCCAATAAAGCATCTTTGGGATGTGGTGGAATGGGAGCTTCGTGCCCTGGATGTGCATCCCACCAATCTCCATCAACTGCAAGATGCTATTCTATCAATATGGGCCAACATTTCTAAAGAATGCTTTCATCACCTTGTTGAATCAATGCCACGTAGAATTAAGGCAGTTCTGAAGGCGAAAGGGGGTCAAACACAGTATTAGTATGGTGTTCCTAATAATCCTTTAGGTGAGTGTGTGTGTGTGTGTGTGTGTATGTATATGTATATATACATATACATACACATATATATATAAAAATTACTACCCTTTTAATATCAATAATTATTATGTATTTTTTTTATTTGCAATACAGTAATGGGAATAATCTTAGTGGTTTAAAATATTTATGCTCAATGTTCCTAAAATAGACTTTTCTTTAAATTAAATATATATTTATCTATTTTGATTAGGTGGTGAAATGTGACCTGGAAGTTTTGAGATTTACATTTATGCATTTGGCAGACACTTTTATCCAAAGCGACTTACAGTGCACTTATTACAGGGACAATTTCCCTAGTGCAACCTGGAGTTAAGTGCCTTGCTCAAGGACACAATGGTGTTTGCTGTGGGGCTCGAACCAACGACCTTCTGATTAACAGTTACGTGCTTTAGCCCGCTACACCACCACCACTCTTTCTCATTGCTATTGAACATACTATGCAGCTTTGTAGTGAAGTAAATACAACTTAAGGAAGTTATGAAGTATATCACATATGAACATACAGTACAGCGTACCCTAATTTATCAACAGCTTTCTACTAACACCACTGTATTGTCGATTGAGGCCAATTTCATATTCGCACTGTATTATTCAGCATAAATGGTAGCTCTCATTTCTGAATAAAGCAAACCAATTAGTTACAATCAGGAAATGGGAAAATGTGTTAATTTCTTAAATCAAAACACCCCTCAAGTATTCTGCAAGTTAATTAAATGTGAGGTGCTAATTAAGAGGAGTAATTTCAAAGGGTTTAGGGCAGAGCTATGACTAGTAATGAGGATTTATCCCCTTAAGACAGCTGGCTTGTGACTGTGACTCGGGTGTAAAGTAATTGAGTAAATTACTTTTACTTAATTACATTTCCAAATAATATTTTTACTTTTTACTGCTTACAATTTTATTTAAACTTGAAAGGTGCTCACTACATTTTTGCAGATCATTTTCATTCGTCTTACTGGACTGATGCAGCCTTTTCACTGCATTCGACAGATGACAGACCAGAGGTTAACCTCTAGTCTGAAAAAGCTTGGTTTGTCGCTAGGTGTGGCGTTCGCTTCAGATACGTTGAAATATTTGTGTGACTAAACCGTATGTGACAGCCTGAATGCGATTTTGTATTCATTCAATACTATGAGCACGAAGTGAGAAACACTGAAGGTTTTTGTCCTAAACTTTATTCAAATGCCATTATTTCAAATGTCAATTAGCTTATTTTTAAATTATTTTTAGCTCTATGTCTCATGGGGCGGGGTGCATCACAATTAGTGAGTGCCTTCTCCCATGCAATGAACTCTGGGTGACTGTGGCAAAGTTTTTTAAAAATGAAATGATGTGGTTCATTACACGTCTCAGGGAAGTTCCGAAGTGAAATGTCCACTGTGTGGTGCTAAAAGTGTGACATTTTTAGGTTAATGTTCTATCTAGGGATGCACCGACACCATTTTTCTCTTACGATTCCATTAACGGAAATCTCAGTATCGGCCGATCCCGATCCGATAGCAGTGTTTTTTTTGCATAATCAGTTTAGAATATCTTTACATTATTGTGTGGTAGTGTTGTCACAGTACCAAAATTTCAGTAGTCGGTACCAATACCAGGGAAATTTCACGGTACTCGATAAAATTTCGGTACCGTAGCAAAACACAAAAACAGGTTTCTGAACAACACTCTTTTAATATGCCATTGAGCAACACTTTAATTTAAATATATTATTTTTGAATTATAACAAAACACTTGTATAAGATTTTTGAACAATATAATATTTGCTTCAACTTTTGCATCTTTTAATTGAAGTTTTTACCAAGTTCTAAAAAACAAATCCTAAATAAACAAGCATAAAATAGAATGAATAAAAAACTATTTCCAAACTAATGTGCAAAGTGCTCTCTTATTAATAAAGCTGCATATTGAGATATATATATGTATACACTCACCTAAAGGATTATTAGGAACACCATACTAATACTGTGTTTGACCCCCTTTCGCCTTCAGAACTGCCTTAATTCTACGTGGCATTGATTCAACAAGGTGCTGAAAGCATTCTTTAGAAATGTTGGCCCATATTGATAGGATAGCATCTTGCAGTTGATGGAGATTTGTGGGATGCACATCCAGGGCACGAAGCTCCCGTTCCACCACATCCCAAAGATGCTCTATTGGGTTGAGATCTGGTGACTGTGGGGGCCATTTTAGTACAGTGAACTCATTGTCATGTTCAAGAAACCAATTTGAAATTATTTGAGCTTTGTTACATGGTGCATTATCCTACTGGAAGTAGCCATCAGAGGATGGGTACATGGTGGCCATAAAGGGATGGACATGGTCAGAAACAATGCTCAGGTAGGCCATGGCATTTAAACGATGCCTAATTGGCACTAAGGGGCCTAAAGTGTGCCAAGAAAACATCCCCCACACCATTACACCACCACCACCAGCCTGCACAGTGGTAACAAGGCATGATGGATCCATGTTCTCGTTCTGTTTACTCCAAATTCTGACTCTACCATCTGAATGTCTCAACAGAAATCGAGACACATCAGACCAGGCAACATTTTTCCAGTCTTCAACTGTCCAATTTTGGTGAGCTCTTGCAAATTGTAGCCTCTTTTTCCTATTTGTAGTGGAGATGAGTGGTACCGGTGGGGTCTTCTGCTGTTGTAGCCCATCCGCCTCAAGGTTGTGCGTGTTGTGGCTTCACAAATGCTTTGCTGCATACCTCGGTTGTAACGAGTGGTTATTTCAGGCAAAGTTGTTCTTCTATCAGCTTGAATCAGTCGGCCCATTCTCCTCTGACCTCTAGCATCAACAAGGCATTTTCAGCCCACAGGACTGCCGCATACTGGATGTTTTTCCTTTTCACACCATTCTTTGTAAACCCTAGAAATGGTTGTGCGTGAAAATCCCAGTAACTGAGCAGATTGTGAAATACTCAGACCGGCCCGTCTGGCACCAACAACCATGCCACGCTCAAAATTGCTTAAATCACCTTTCTTTCCCATTCTGACATTCAGTTTGGAGTTCAGGAGATTGTCTTGAACAGGACCACACCCCTAAATGCATTGAAGCAACTGCCTTGTGATTGGTTGATTTAGATAATTGCGTTAATAAGAAATTGAACAGGTGTTCCTAATAATCCTTTAGGTGAGTGTATATAGATATTATGATGAAATAAGTCACGAGCAATCGCGTTCTAATCTAGCTGCATTTAGCGTGCGCGCTCGACGGATGAGCGACCCCGAGGCAGAGGCTCTCTCAGCCGGGTGCAGTTTCAATCTCTTCCCCCTTTGATCGGGACATTCGCGCAACTCGTAGAGAAGCACCGACCGGACATAGAAATGCCAGTTTCTGGATTTATAGTTATTAACATGATCTGCTTCTGTATTATTTGAGCTTTAATAAAGCTATAACGCATTAAATATATACACATTTTAAGATGTAACGCCGGGATGCTTCCTTTAAAGAGCTCCACCTCCGCTTATTCCACAACGGTACATGCTTCTAAATGTCCTTTTTGTTTTTTTTAGTCATTCCTTAATACTTTGGAATCTACATAAAATAAACTGTGAAAGTTTAGAGTGCATCTGGACTGATCTGTGTAATTCTTCCTCAGTCATGCGTGAACTGCTGCTCTCACGAGTCAACTAACGAAAAATTTTCTCGTCAGTTTTGTATTTTCGATGACGATGACGATAATGTTGACTAAATGTTTCAGCCCTAATGCAAATGATAATAATATGCTTTTAAACTCACCTGCTTTATTTGCTTGAATAAATCCATTTGTCTGTCTTTATTAAGTTTGATGTGTTTCCTCCTCTTGTCAGAAAATTGCGAAAGCAGCGTTTACAAATTTGCTGATCTATGTTTCCCTTTTCATCAGCCTCAATCCAAAGAATTTCCAAACCTGGCTTTTTCCACTTTTCATTTCGACATGATTCAGTTGAGACTCCGCAGCAACAGCAGCTTTGCTTGCCGTCATCTTTTGCTTGTTGTGAGCATTCGAATGTTCCCGACTCTGCGTGGGTACCGGGTAGACCCGGTACTCTGTACCCCGGTACCTTCAGAAATTCTGGTATCGTAAATAATTTTTTGTCTGAGTACCGACTTGGTACCGGTATTTTTGACAACACTATTGTGTGGAACTAATTGGGTATGCTCTTTAATATGTAAAGAAACACAAATCTCTGACTACACATTATTTCAATATAAATGTATAGCTTATTAAGAAACACTTTATTATTAACTAGTATACTGGAAAATGTAGCAACAAAATTAACAGTAACTCCAGAATAAGTCATCAGTAGAAAACATGTATTGAAAAGAAAACTTGTATCTTGACTTTAAAGGATTCAGATCTCTTTTTTAGTTTAGTTCTAATTTAGTTATATCAGCTCACTTTTCACATAGTTATTTTTTGGAACCCATTCAACTTATTATAATTATTATTATAATATTATTAATAATAATTTATAAACAAATTAAAATACTAATAATATATTATAATAGTAATATATCTCAAATATTGTGCACCGCTGTGAAGGCTAAAAATAGTATTGAACTACTTCAATGGTGTTTTAATAGTTAATTTATGTCATTTTTGGAGCTTGACAGTAACGAACATGACTAACACACAGTTGGATTTGGATCGGGCTCGTCGGACCGATACCCGATCCGTCTAAAAGCTTCAGTATCAGAGCCAATACCAATCCAGGTATAAGATCAGTGCATCCCTAGTTCTATCGAGATTTAAATCAACAAAACCTACCCTAAACTTAACCGATCGTGTCATAAAAAGCAAATGTGGGATGAAAAACACAATTGCATTATTTTGTGGTGCTTCTATGACACTTTTGGCTCATGTGTCGACTTGTGTGCTCTTCTGACTTATACCCCTGTCCTTTCTATCGTATATGCAACACTCTATCAACTGACTTGCCTCGCAGTTTGATCACACTTAAACAAGCTTGTAAATGTAGTTGGTTATGTAATGCAAACATTAAGATGAGTCATGCACTATAGTAAATTGTGTTTAGATGTCAAGATAGCAATATGTGAGGAACGGAGCGAAAAGTGTTTACGAATGGTTAATCTGCCAATTAACTTGTAATTTAAATGAAAGGGGATAAATGTAATTGTTGTTTTAGTGCCTCTAGGGTTCATTTCACCAGAAAATTGCAGTGTTACATACAACAGACCACATAAAAATAATTTTGCAAAAATGTTGTTTTTGTAACATGATTCTTTGACTGTACGGAGTGTTCGTCCTCTTCCACACCCACTCCAGCACCATCCACCACCACCCACCCATCATTGTGTTACTCACTCACTGTTTAGGGATGCTAGTTTCTCCCTCAGTGGACCTGCTCTTTAATTCCAGCAGGTTGCAATATAATTGCCTTATAAGTATGGATGGGTATCGTTAGGATTTTATCATTACTCTGATCAATACTCCTTATCAGTTTGTTTTTTATCAATTGTTAAATAATTGATAAAAATATATTATTTTTTAAAAGAACGTTGTTTCTAGAGTAGCAACAGTAATGTTTACAACAGCAAAGTCACTATTTAAACTCAATATCTGACTGGAAACAAATCTAAAATGTCAATAAAATAATTGTATCAAATGATTGTGAAGAAAGCAGGGAAGGCTGTCATCAAGGGGCTATGTTTGATGTCAGTCATACTGCGCACATGTGGATCAAGTGCAGGTGGACCTGTCACCATCTTTGCTGCCTACATAGCACCGGGGAAAATTGCGATTGTTTATTATTTTTATTTAGATAGACGTCATATAAAAAATTTGACTTCTCATAATTGGTAACGTGTCCCACATTAACATAGCTGCTCTGTCCCACATTTGGTTTGTTGGGATCTGGTCACCCCGTGTGTGTGTGGGGCGCAGCTCCGAAACAGAGTAGAGAGGCTGCAGCATTATCAATACAACGGCCATTGATAATATAGCACCGGAGCCTGTTTAATACTGGGTTTTTGTGCCATCCCTAATTATAAAGGCATTTATATCATTCAATTATATTGATACCTTATATAGTTAAGTGAATGTGCTGACGTTATTTAAAGGTTAAGCTAGCTAGCTGCAGTTTTATTTGCTAGTCTACACTAGCTCCTCGCTTTTTTCATACCTAGTGCTTCATGCTTGGCAAGAAATTTGGTCATCTCCTCTCTGCTTCTTTCGTTCACTATTTATTTTCTTTTTTGTGCCCCTGATTTTAGCCTTTGAAGTATTTGACAAATAACCAGACAGTGTAGCAGTCTCAATATAGGATTTTTCTCTTAGGAAAGTCGACGTCCGGAGAACATCGACATTCAAAAGGTACAATGAAGGCTTGAATCCGAGCACTGACATCATCTGCCAGCCCTTGGCTCAGGTGCATGCAGAAAAATACCAAAATACTTCTTTTTAAAGGATAACAAATTTATTGATCAATACAATGCAGTCAATAAACTTCCAACTTCCAACTACAAACTAAACAGTAACATGATTAGATATGGTAACAGATATCCTATAATACGTGCGTGCGTGCGTGCGTGCGAGAGAGAGAGAGAAAATTGCATAAAATGCGTCTGCCCATTTAACCCGTGTCTCTGCTGGTATGAAAATTTAAGGACAAAGCTGGGGCTCTATCAGCAAGTTATAAGTTCGCCAAATGTATGTGCGGGTATGTTTGTGAGGGGTCACCTGTGTGTGCGGTTAGTGCGAGAGAGAGAGAGAGATAATAGGGTGACTGCACTGAAGCCAGTTTAGCGGTCGTGGGTGAGACTGCCACCATTAGTTTTATCACACAGAGACGGGGCGAATGGCTTGTAATCCGTCCACCACGGTCATTGGTTCTTTATTGGATAAACTCAGTGTGCTGGTCTCATCCGCGATGGCGGAAATGCACAAACAGCCCAACGTGGTTGGATGACAACACAACAAATCTCATTCTTGGTAACAGTGAGTTACAGTAATACCTTGAGTATTATTAGCAGCAATGAGTGGAATCGGCGGTCCGTAAACTGTTAATAATAACCTTGATACACAAGAATAACACATCATAATAATCTATCTCTGCCCAGACGTAAACCTCTTACTTGAGTCACATGAGGACGCAGGTAGAATGTGTGTTTTTCCGTCGTTTGATTCCGACTTGGTTCCTCGAAGCTCGGGTGATGATGGGAGGCCGTTTCCTTGCTCTGTTGGCGGGCGGTATGGTGGCTGATTCTCGGCGGGTTGGGGGAGATGTCAACTCTGTTGAAGAAGGAAGAGAAATCTTCTTTCTTCCCTTCTGCAGGCAAAAGGGTGATACGTGGATTCCTCCGTGGTCTCCTTCGGATCCGTTAGCATACTCTGTGGAACAAAGAGAATCTCTGCTTGTCCAGTGAGATGGAGACTGTATGGACAAAGTTCAGGTATATACGTTACTTCTTTGGGCAACAAGGCTACATCTGGGAGCAGCCGGGCTGCAACTAGATGTGGCATATACTTTGCAAGCTTAGGAAAAATCTCCAGAGTTTTATACTTTCGATGAGATCATGGTTCAGGGATGCATTCTGTCATGCTTTTCATCCAATAGGAGTTGAGAGTACGATCCTTCAGAATCTCACACCTAGGTGTAAAGTGAGCAAGGCTTAATGGGATCTGTAGTCTGTTTGGACTCACTTTCTTTAATTTTGGTGCTGTTTTCGTGTTATCAGGCTTTGTTCCTATAGGCCTCAGTCAGGCTTTATGACTGTGGGTAGGCCTGCCTTTGTCTCTATGGGTACCAACAATAGAGAGTTACATATATAGTTATGCAAGAGATTCTTTAACCCAAGAGAAAAAGATGGTTTGATTTAAGGCCACAACATGCATAAAGTAGGTTTGGGATGTAAATTATAATGTCATTATAAAATGATACATTCATTGTAAAAGTTATTGCAGTAGGGGAGACTGGGGTAAGTTGTGCCACTGTTTACTTAAGGTGTCCGCCAGGCAAGGAGAAATTATAGAATTTATATATATAAATATATATGTATGTATATTAATTATGGAGTGGTGGTGTAGTGGGCTAAAGCACATAACTGTTAATCAGTCAGTCGCTGGTTCGATCCCCACGGCCACCACCACTGTGTCCTTGAGCAAGGCACTTAACTCCAGGTTGCTCTGGGGGGATTGTCCCTGTAATAAGTGCACTGTAAGCGTCTGCCAAATGCATAAATGTAAATTAGATGGAGGAAAACTAATACACCTAACTCTATTTTTTAGGATGTCTGCTATCAACTAAAATTAGAAGAAAGTATCTATTACATAGCACCATAAAATATGATGTAGAATGGCCCCATGTTTATGGGTAATAATCATTAGGAAAAATGTAAACACTGTACATTTCAAATTGAAATATTTAATTTTAAATATAATATTTAACTAATTTTGTTGCATATTATTTACACTGTTTAAGGGAACCTTAAACCATACAGGAACAAGTTTCAATATAAAGAATATTTCAATGATGTGAAAATGTTTTAAACATTATGGTTTTATTTTTTAGAAACTTAAAAAAATAGTAGTAGAACTATCCATAAGAATTATTAGTTGAGTAACTGCGGACCAGAAGCGGGTTTTGTCACAAGCGTGGTAGACCCAGGTTCACATTTCACATTGAAACCAGGAAGTAATTGTTTTTGCAATTTGGAGATTCCATTTTCCCATTAAGATTACATTTTTTACTCGACTGACGGTCAGGGTTATGGTAAATAAAATATGTATTCCTATTCACTGTATTACATCCTTAACAACGCACTTTACAACTTGCTTTTAGTGCCCCTCTGTGGGCTTTTCATCAGGAAACTGGAGCTCAAATGTGCCCTTACGTTCAAAACACTTCCCGCTTTGGGGCTTAACTGCTTTTGTCCTCTATTAAAGGGGCAACACCAACTGACACATTACCCCACTCTCCCGTATGCACCATGAAACAGCAACAACCTCTAGTAGACCTCAAGAAAAGCTTTCATTTAATCCTGTTCTCAGAAAATCTTCTTGATTGAGCTCTTGTAAGCTCCTCT
Source organism: Xyrauchen texanus (assembly GCF_025860055.1). Taxonomy (NCBI): domain Eukaryota; kingdom Metazoa; phylum Chordata; class Actinopteri; order Cypriniformes; family Catostomidae; genus Xyrauchen; species Xyrauchen texanus. Next base: position 13,673,529 of record NC_068307.1, read on the forward strand.
TCCTCTCCCTGAAGAATTGAATTGGTCAATACAGATTTGTAAATATCCTCGTAACTATGCGTATGCAAAACTAATTGTCCCCAATGAGGAAAGCAGCTATGTTGCGTAATTTTATTTTCTTTTGTCATACTGCAAGAACTCTTAGCAATCAATCTTTTATAAATGTATCAAGTTTTCCAATATCTCTCAGCTGATGGGGCAGTCTTATGTTTAAGTCATGCTACTGTCAAGAACAGACTAATACTGAACTGAAGGGGTAAATGTTGTGTCCTAACTGACTTCTCTGCACTGTCTGGTTCTACTGTACATTAACCATGTTTCCACTGTTGGGCCAAATAAGGGCAGGCTAGTGTGTGTCAGGGCCATTTGCATTCCCACTGTCACTTCCGGAGTTTCATCGTACCTCCTTGGGGCAACGGCAAAGCATCTTTGGCCCACCGATTACCATTGGGCCAAAGAAGACCAACTGGGGATTGACGTGGTATCTCTTTCCACCAAGCAAAGACCAAAATAAGCAAACAAATGTCATCTTCAGTCTCCACCATGTTCATTTCCAGGGCTTGCTTTTCTCCAGAGTTTGATACCTCAGCTGGAGGTACCCTCTGCTTGTGAAATGGGCAGGGTGTGTGACGTTGGCACCAGGGTGGCGTAGTAAGGGTGGGTTTTAGGGCAACGCTGCGGAGCTATTGGTCCGATGGTTTGAATACAGATTGATCGAAGTCTAGCGGTTCAAGGTCTATTTTCCCTGGCTGACCAGTTGATAGCCCTGGCACACACTGGCCCGAGAATGAAACGTGGAAATTGTGTGCCCTGCTGAAATAAACTCCTGATAAGTTTGTCTCAACCGGTCAAGCTGTTGCAGGTTGGGAGCTTGGCCAGGCTGGGTGACCAATTTAAACCAGCGAAGACCAGCAAACCTGCTTGGGCTGGTTAAAGAAGTTTTTTTTTCCAGCAGGGCATTTCTGTAATATTTTTGTCTGTTTGAAAAATACTTTGAGAACCCTAGCAGATTTAATTTTTTATAAGTTGAGCAATTCAGTTAGATTCCTTTCTTAAGGTTTCATAAGGACATTTATTTTTCCTTGTCTTCTTCTGTATAGTGGCTTTTTCTCATCCATCAGAACACTTCATGTTTGACTGATGAGAATTTAGTCACTGAGTTTATTGCAAGTTGGTCTTGGTTCATATGATCAGGCAAGCTTATTAACATTACTGCACTTACCAGTATTCCAATGTTAAAATACTTTCTCCCATCCTAGCTTAATGTGCAGTTATGTTGATTCTCTTGGAAAGTGTAAACACTGGATATGTGACACTATCAAAACATTGCTCTATTTATTAGAGCATCCCAACCAGCCCAACATTGGCCCAACATGGTGACTTTGGGGTGGAACTGTCTGTTTTGTTCAACCAATGGCAGACAGAGTGAGTGCTCTGGAATCATGCAGGCAGGAAAATAATACTAACTAATAATATCATAGCCTACTTTTTACACTCCAAGTCCTGATGGATAAAAGATCTGTCCTACATTGTTTCACATTTAATATTCTCTTTAACATGGAAATACATCACAGTGGAGTAGTTAAATATGCTGCAAATGCTGTTTCAACAAATAGCCATGTATAATCTTCAATAATGTATGACATTATTTAAAACTGTAAAAAAATAGTCTGAGTGTTGACTTGCTATTAGGGCTGGGCAATGTATAGAATTTTAATGATATAATCGATATAATTTGGTTGAAGAAAATTTTAAAACTGCAAAATAACATAAAAAAGGCAAGTTGGTCATATGTGATTAATCCACAAAAGGCTGTGATTTAAAGACAGATAAACATGGTCTGTGTGTGATTCAGAACAAACCAGTGACGTGCTGATCTGTGGGCACATTATCAGTGGGCTAACGTGTGCATTGTGAAATCAAAGTAATGCAGGTTCAAGCATTCACACAAATTCAAACATTAGTAACAGTTATAAGTTATTATACAAATCTACAAACCTGGCACAACAGAAAAGGAGATTACAGCGTTTCAGGAAATGCAGAACATTGTAAAACGTTATATGCACATTGCCATTTCTTTGTCACAATAAAAGCTCCTTGTGAAGCTGAAGTAAATACGACAGCACTTTTGGTGCAAAAATAAAAGCCTCCAGGTGAAGGTGAAGTAAACGTGTTATGCTTGAGTAACGAGGCAGACGAGGAAATGTGGATCCAAACGCAGCTTGAACTTTATTAGACGAACCAAAACAGGAAAACACAAAGGAACAACCCACGATGGGGAAATTAAACATAAAATAGTAAACTACACACGACGTGAGCAAAACAGGGGACTCGAGGAGGAAACACACACCGGGTTGACATCAAACAACGATCGACGAAGACTGAACAAAGACACGGGGTATAAATACACAAACAAGGGAAAAGGGGCCAATGAAAGAACAGAACTCAAACAAGATAATAAGGTGATTAACAGAAGCAAACGGCAAACTAATGAGGGCAGGTGAAAACAATGACAGGGAACACGAACGCTAACAGAGGACTATGGAGTTACATAAGGGACTAAAGTGAAAACTAAGAAGTGCAAAAGTGACAAGATGGAAAACAAGAGGGCAACAGTGAAACAAGACAGGGTAACCGTTACAAAACGGTACTGAAATATATAACTTTTGTATAACGCAAATCAAAATAATGAAAATTGTGCATTATATAATAATAATCAACCTGACGTGTCCCACAGTAATAATTTAGTATTATGTAACTGGGGTTTCAAAAGAAGTCAGTGAAGTAGCTTTCCACACAAATGTATTCACATAAACATTTGAAGGTAAATAATGCTTTTATTTATACATTTATTATGTATCATTGTGTATGAAATAAAATAGAGGTGTGAAGCTTCACGATTCGATTCGATTGCGATTCTAAGGGTAATGATTCGATTATAAAACGATTCTCGATGCATCTTGTCCTTCAATTTCTTTCTTTTTTCAGTCTCTTTAAAATAAAGATTTTTACTCTCCTATTTTGTCCCTTTCAGCTTTTTATTTAACAGCTGTTTTAAAAATCAGAATGAGTCACATTACATAAACTGGCCTTTTACTTTCAGTATGAGCTGTGAACAAAACATGGAACAACCTTGAGATTAAATAAATGGTTCTATAGTTTAAAAGAGTATCTCAGTTTTTCAGTTTCTTTCTTTAGAACCTTATAAAAATCTCTTAAAATCACAAGAACATTTTTTTTATGGTTCTCCATCAAAACTGATGAATACTGAATACTATTACTTCAACTGATTATATTATTTTTTTTGTTTGTTTTGTTTTAGCAATGTAAATCATTTAATAGTATTTAATTATTTAAAATTAAACTATGCCATGCAATTCATTTGAATTTTTAACCACAAATGGAAGTCGCTGGTCCAGGATGAGAGAGATATCTGCTTCTATGAGAGTGCAGCAGTCTGCTTCTCTCCTCACCTGGACAAGTGATAGTAAAACTATTTAAATTGCGCAGTTGTTGCTTCAGAAATGTATCAAGTGTCTCGTATGTATTCCATCTTTTTGCTCTGTGAGTAGATCGCACGACCCTGTCGCAAAAGCTACATGCTTGGATTCAAACCTTTATCATCAGGTGTGCGCATTGTCCTGTGTGAGTGACCGCCAATGAAATGGAGAGCATGCAAGTGTAAATGTAAATGAAAACATCACCAACATCTTCGAACCGCTGCCTACTTTCTTCTGTGTTTTCCCTGTTGTGTGCAAATCAGTGCAATAATGGGTGTGAGGTCTTCTTTCATGTTGTTTGTTGGCTTGTTATCATGAATGAACTCTCCCATTGCTATATCTGTGGGTTTGTGAAAGAATTTCGGGATCATAGTTTCATTCAGGCACAAATAGTCATGTGCTTGATACAGCTGATGTTTGTGCACTTAACTTTAGTGTATGCACTTATTTAGACACTTTGTGTCCAACTTTCTTAAGTTGGTGCGGAGGCCTTGCGGAGTATCTGCTTGCTCGCAGAATTTGATGCAACTGCTGCCACAGCTTTCCTTCATCCTTTCACTTTTGTTTGAGGACAACCTTTAAGTCAAGATCTGCGATGGGCCACTATGTCCTTAAGAGACATCTGGCCTCCCAGAGGATCCAGGAATACAAAGTTAAAAAGAAAAGAAAATATTTCTGTTTAGGTCAGTTGTGAATAAGGCCATTGTAGGATTGTGTGATAAGTCTACAGCTCAGTTTCGAATGTCGAGCTGATGGTGTGGTGTAGAGGTCGACCGATATTGTTTTTTTCAGGCCGATGCCAATCTTTTGAAATCCGGGTCGGCCGATGCCCGATTAATGCTGCCGATTTTTATTTTGGCCGATATGTGCTTGATTTTAACCTTTTATTTGAACCTTTTTATTTGAAAGATAAAATGTAACACAAATAATTAAGATAGACAAAATTTCTCAACAAATACATTTATTGAACACTTGACCAATCTGCACTTGTACACTTAAATTAAAAATGTATAATGTAAAAACATATTGTATAAATAATGTATAACAAATATATTAAATAAACAAAGCAGGTGTTACGAACTGCTCCGAGACACGAAGGTTGAGATCCAAATGCAGCTTTAATTAAGGGGCAATCCAGACACGTAATCCAATATTCAGAGCATCCAAGAGAAGCACAGGCATAACTAGGGGTGGGTATCGTTAAGGTTTTAATGGTATTACTATCTTACCGATACTGCTTATAGATCCGGTACTTTAACGGTATTCTTAACGGTTCTTTTTGTTATATATATATATTAAACAAAGATAAACGTTATTTAGGCACAGTGATTTAATTTCAGGAAGGTCAAATAACATTACTGTTCAGGTGTGGTCTAAAAAGAAATCTAATAAAGTAATAAATTGTAAAATAACACTGCATAGTTTATCATAGATAGATTAATCCTTATTAATGCAGAAGTTATTAATTCAAGAGCTGTAAGTGATTTTCTCTTTGCCTTTTGTTGTTTGATTCGCAGTATTGGCTCAATCGTCAGCATGTTTATTAGACAGCTTCCCCTTTAAGACAGAGTTCAGATCTAATAGGCTCCTGATACGCCATATTTTCTCCCAACTATTTCCATAACTACGTCCATTTAAGACATAAACTGTGTTTAAGTGAATCTCCAAGCCGGTCGTTTTGACATATTTTTGTGTATAGTTGATCGCTTAGACGCAAGCATATGAAACCAAAGTAGCCTATACTTTGCTTGTCTCGTTGTGGTCTGTATCGAGCTGCCACGCCTTGGGAACGGTATCTCTTGCGCTCTTTTTATTATTAAACGCGTCCCGCAATTTAGCAACAGTAGCTAGGCTGCATTTTACAACAATCACCGATCGTGCTGATTCTTACGTTAAGTTTGAGTTTTAGGGAGAAATGTCAGTGCGCCGCTGTGAAGGGAAGGAAGTTGTGCTAGACAGAATGCGGCTTATGTATAAATATTCTTTTTATAATCTTTGGAAGGCAAAATCTAAAATAAAATCAGACTAATTATCACAGATCTAAACCAGGCTACGTTTGAATGTTTAGTTCTGTCACTCATTAAGCAGGGCTTATGTTGTGCTCGCTGTGCGCGATATCTCTCGCTCTCTCTCTCTCTCTCTGACTGCGAATAGCTATTGCATCACAGAAAAATGGTTACATAGAGTTATTATACATAGAAATGGCTGGCGAGATAAAATAACTTTCTCTTTATAGCAATAATAAATGTATTTTCTTAATTTGTCCAGTACCGACAGCAGAACCGATAACGTCCGAGCTTACCAAAGCCAGTCCTTCAATAGCCTATAGTGCGTTGGTATCTTTTTTTATTACTTATTTCTCTTTCACTATTTGGCCTTGTTCAAAACCCTGAACTCCAGGGGGGTTGTGCCTGTTAAGGGGCATTCACTTTGACTGAGATTGGTTGATTGCATTTACATTTGTCAGACACTTCTATCTTAAGTGTTTCAGGATATACATTAAATCAGTACATGTGTTCTCTGGGAATTAACCCCATAACCATGGTGTTATAAGGCTACGCTAGTTAGCTACCAGGCCAATAGATTGTAGGTTCTAGCAGATGTTCCCACTTGACTGCAGTATTCAACTTAATATGGAAGTGCATTCCATTGGTATTTAGCTCATACTGTTGCTGCTGATTTGAATAAAGTTAAACTCCTCTCACTTTTGTGACATCACAAAAGCTTGCTGTTGCTCATGTCGCCTTAAAACCCCAACTCTTATTGAAAATCAATGACAACAAGTTGCTTGGTAGCTTATTTATTATAATTGTTTTCTCCCCAATTCCCATTGTACTTTGTTGGCATTGTGACTCACCTCAATCCGGGTGGCAAAGGACGAACCTCAGCTGCCTCCTTGTCTGAGACCATCAGTCCACCCATCTTATCACGTGGCTATTCTCCGTGGCATCCACGGACAAATCGCCACATGTCCCACTGAGAGCGAGAACCACACATTATAGCCTCCATGAGGAGGTTACCCCATGTGAATTTGGTTGCTTAGGAGACCTGGCTGGAGTCACTCAGTGCTTGGTTGCTTATTAAGTGTACTATAAGTCTCTTTGGGTAAAAGCATCTGCAAATTGAATACATACTACTACTTGCCAAATAAGACTAAATAGATGGTGGCCTATAGTACTCCCCACTAGGGTTGCCATGGTGTTACTGGTTTTACTCTGCACAAGGGACTACACCGATGTGAATTTTTATATGGGGTAAAAGGGGAAAAATTATAAATGGAACTTCCAATATCAATACAATAGCCTAACGTATAGAATAGCCTTAAATAAAGAATAGTTGCCTTATGAAGAGTTTGCAACCCATTATAAATGAACCTAAATAACACATTGAAAGCCAGATGTTCTTTACCCACGTATTAAATTATACAGGCAGCAAAGTATGCACAATGACAGAAGATGTTTAATTGCAGGTAGCGAATATAATGTGTATGGTGGGTAACTGTAAGACATCTCGGATTTGGAATAACACAAGAAATGCTGTTAGACACACAGATACGTGCTTGAAGAAACACACTTTATAATTTGTTTAAGAACAGATGACAGTAAAGCTGTCTATGCGTATGTCAGATGCACTGTTTTTTTGGAGGCGTGCAGTCAAGTGGAACACGTGTATGTAAAAGGTTCTCACTCTTTCTTTGTTTCAGTCTTCTGAAAAATGTTTACAAGAAAAGTATCGTCTATGAGAATGCTGCAAATGACCTCAGACCATCTCAGCACAGGAGGTGCTTTGAGTTCAGTTACTTGCCTGATGTTAACTGGAAAGGTGGTTATATATGATTTGTTTGTATTATTTTTAATTGCTTTTTTGTTTTGTTTGAAGTGCATTTTGAATTTAGAAATGTCTACCTTTTTTTTTTTTTTTTAAATAAAGGAATTTCATTTTCTATGCAAAATAACTAAAGCAAGAATATTCTCTGATCCCTCAGCTGGGGGTTGACGATGTGATAGGATATTGTGATATATATATATATATATATATATATATATATATATATATATATATACAAACAAAGTTTGAAATGAAGCTGCTTTGCATATTTGTGTAGGCTATTGCTTAACGAAAATTACCCCATAGTACCAACCAGCAGTAATACCAGTGTTATTTTATTTGAACGTGAACACCGCACCGGTGTGAAAATTACAATATCGTGGCAAGTCTACTCCCTGCTGATACTGGGATACAGTATTAATAGTCTTTAGATTCTCTGAAACTTTTAGTCAAAGTTTATGGCTCTCTTTTTGTTCTTCATGTCTTTGATGGTGATACTGTAATCTATCTTGTTTGTTGACCTAGTTGGACCTGAAAATTCTCCCTCATAATATTATTTCACATACATGGTCATGTATGGATAAGGTCATCATACATGGAAAAAAAAAATTCTTCAGGTAGCTGTGAAAGTAGTCTTATCTGTACCAAGAATGGAGATTGGAATATGGTACAAAATTAATTTGCATAACATTAGTGTTACAATGTGGGCAAGCCCTCAATTTTTCCCAATCATTGGCTCTTTTGATAGATCAATGTTTGCAGTCCAAAGACAATTTGTAGATGTAAAAAATGAGGCCCAAAGATATATTAAAGGAATAGTTTACTCAAAAACGCAATATCATGCCCATATCATTCCAAATCGTGAAAACTAGTGAAACTTTTAAATCTGGCCAATACAATGCTGATATATATCACACAATTTAATATAGTAAATAGCATAAACATAAAATTGCTAAAAAAAAATATTAATCTTATTTAAGTATAGTTACTCAATTGCAAACAAACCTATATAAAAAATTTATATTAATACAATTTTATTTAAACTTTAAACCGAATAAGATAGCAGTTTTTTCTGATTACTGATTTGAAATGTATTTCTACATGAAGAAATTGTTAATATGTTAAAAAGAAGGATATGACAGTACACACTGTATTCCAGCTACAATGAATGGCATTTGTGCATTACCAATCGCATTTTCTCATAAAAGACCCAATCAAACCAATTGTACATAGAGTACACAGTGAAAATGGCATTTACTCATAGTGCACGTGAAGCACTTTGAAGTTGTACTCACACGCTCGTGAGGATCCAGCAAGAGCAGCAGCAGCAATCTGCTGAGAGTTTAAATGCCGTGGATCTTCTACTTTGATTATCACCGACTGACTATCATGATTTGTGAATTATTAGAGGAACATTTGATCCTTATCCTGAGGTTTTTATTCTTGCTGATGGAATACACGCATCAGAGGAAGATATTAGATTAGCGCTGGATGGGGAGAAAACGCTGCATTTTCATGAGGTTTGTGAATTACATCTGTTTAAATGAGGTATCTGCATATTTGCAGACAGTGTATGATAGAAGTTTTGATATTTGCCTTTTTATTATTAGACAAGACAGTTAAGAGATACAGGGAACTTTTGGGGAGAGAGATGGAGAAGGAATCAGGCGAGGAACTTTACTCCTTGTGGCTCTGTAATGCGGACCATTTAAATGAGAATTTGTTGACTTGGCCGAAAACGAAATGTACTTTTAAAAAAAATTTTTTTTTACCCATTTAAAAAAAAAGTAAAAAAAAAAAAAAAAAAGGATTTTTTTTTGTGTGTAATTGTATTAATATTATACTTTTTCATGAATTTAATGAATCTGAATTGAAAAACTACAAACCAATAAAATAAATCACACTTTTATTGAAAGTAACACACCAAAATTGGACAAAAAATATATTAAAACTATATTAAATATTATTCTTCATTCAGTTCTGTAAAAATCTAATTTTACAGATTTTATTAACAATTATCCAAATAATGTAAAGTTTTAGAAAACTATTATATGCAAAACAACATTCAAGTAATGAACTTAGCTAGCATCTTTCAAAAAGTTTAAATATGCAACCGTAATTTTAATTCAAACAAAAGGCAGAACACAGAATGGCAGAGGGCCTCTATTCCACTGATCGATCTCTCTCTCTCTCTCTCTCTCTCTCTCTCTCTCTCTCTCTCTCTCTCTATATATATATGAGAGTGCTCTATTCTGTTTATGTAAACGTATGTACACTTTAAGTGAAAATGATTATGCAAAACAGCAGTAATTGAACTAAATCCAACCTCAACTGTAAACGACAGATATATCCTCAAGTGAAGAACAAGTGTAATGTAATTGCTATTCACATCATATTGGACCGCTTTCTATTTAAGTACAAGTGACAGGTTTCTCTTCAAGAACAAAAGTTGCTAAACTTTCTGACAGTCTCTCCTGTCAGAAAGCTCATCAAGAACATGAGATGCTGCACTGAACAGTCTCTCACTCTCTGTGCTGGTGCTTGGGCAGATAACTACCTGTGCGCAATCCTCGCAAGCAAAGGAAAGCGGTCTTTGTATTTGCGGGAATAGTCAAGGGGATTGTTGCTTCTGGCAATGGGTAGTTCAGCTAGATGCATCTCAAGTTGTGGTGTAGCTGCGCTAGATGTGGCACTGCTGTGGATCGGGCGCTTTCCTGAAGAATCTCTTGCTGTGTGTGTGTGTATATGTGTGTGTATATATATATATATATATATATATATATATATATCTTGAAATTTCTGCTGAACAAACACTGCAGATCGCAAATTTGATGTCCTTATCAGAAACTTTGAGGAATTTCCACACCGCTGACATGATCGGCCTTTGTTTGGTAGCACCGTGATAAGGGCTAGATCGATCCAGAGTGAAATCTGAGCACTGAGGGGCGGGGCGAGGAGGTATATATTTTTGGCCTTTTCTCTTTCGGGCAAAAAACCGAAAGTGCCATTTTCGGCCGAAAATTTTCGCCGGCTGAAATTTCGGTGCATCCCTAGTTAGCAGGCTAGATCAAGTTAGCTAAAATGACACAGATTCTTATGTCAATATATTTCACATGGTTTGCAGTTATGTAAGCTTATCTGTCCAATAAGAAGAATGCCAATTCAGGGTCTGTTTTGATCCCCAAAACTGAACGAAGGTCCCTCCAGGAATCAAATGCCCTGCTGATGTGGTCGAGCGAAAACTAGAGTGAACAATCATGTTCCCGGTTAGCTGGACGGGATTCTGTAGAAGGCTCTCGGGAGTATGCATAAACATCACATTCTTTGTATTTTCCAGACAAAACCGACCCACTCCTTTCGCATGAAAATCAGTCTACAGGCTTTAATAGGCAACCTAGGAAGTCCAGGAAGGTCTAATTTTTTAAATTGCGTTACAAGCCAAGTTACAGAATCAGAATGCAGGTGTTCTTACGTACACAAGGATTTTTTTTGCTGATAGAAGAAACAAGTGCACACAGAACTTTACAGACATGAGACACAGAATATAAAACAAGGTAAGAGTATAAATAGACAGACATATAACAGAATGGAGTATGTACATGTGCAAGTGGTAATGTATGTGCAAGGTAGGGCTATGTACAGTTATTGAATTGAATATGTGATTTACATACGTACATGAGATATTTATTTTATTATTGCACAATGGTGGAGTGCTGAGGCAGTTTTAATTGTTCATGTGAAAAATGGCATGAGGGTAAAAACTGTTCTTGTGCTTTGATGCCCTGACGCTCAGTGCTCTGTAGCGCCGTCCAGAGGGCAACAGTTCAAAGAGGGAGTGGGCAGGGTGTGTGTGGTCCAGAGTGATTCTACCTGCACATTTCCTCACTCTGGAGACGTACAGGTCTTGGAAGGTGGGCGGGGGGGCACCAATAATCTTGTCAGCTGTGCTGACTCCCCATTGTAGTGTCCTTCTGTCTGATTTGGTGGCTAAACCAAACTACACAGTTATAGATGTACACGGGACAGATTCAATGATAGCTCAGTAGAACTGAGTCAGCAGCTCTGTGATTATGTGGTGTCATAAGCTATTGAGAAGATTTTATGTAAAATGTCTTTGATGTGGAAATAGAGAATTTCATTTTTGTACCTAGAAGTGCCATTCTTTTGACATTTAGCAATAATTGCAGAATGTCATGGTTGTCACTTCAAGCTTGCCCAAAGGGAATCTCTCACAAAAAGTCATGTTGACTTGGAGATGTTTCATTCTCTAAATTTGAAAATATTGACTTCACTATTCATGGAGAAAGTAAAAAAATCTGGGTTTTAAGTTGCCAGTGCGCTTACGCTTGTCTCTGACTGAGACTTACTTTGATGGATTGAAAATGTACATTTAATCTTTTGGTGAGATGGTATTTTGCATGTCACACATATAATAATCAGTTACACCATAGTACAAAATTGTATTTTGAAATTACTGAACACAAGTATCAACTAGAACTGTTTGATTCTCATGTGTCTTTCTTAAATGTTTTATTTGGTAACACTACAAGAATGTTGAATACGTTAACGTGAACTTTATGCAAAAGTTAACATTATCTAACAATGAACATTAGTTTTACAAAATTTATTAATCTTAGATAATGCTAAAAAATAAAATAAATGTTTGAATAATACAAATCAAACCTGCACTGTAGATGGCGTATTTGATTTGGGTCCAGGTTTGACATCATGATGTTTGGTCATGAGGCACGCAAGTATAAATGAGGTTTGATATTATTGATGTCCAGTCTTGTTTGTAGTTTCCTTATTTGATTTGGGGGCTGAGTTTGAAAGTTGGATTTTAAGCGTGAATAACTACTAACATTTTGGCCTGTTCATAATACATAGTGATGTATTTCTTCAAAAGACTTGGAATATAGCACACTTACAGAGTAATTTTACTGTGATTATTTGGTGTTTTTTTTAAGGGACAGCCTAGAGTCATTATTCACTAAAATATTATTAGTTAAAAAATAAAAAGTAAAATAAAAATTTTTTTGCAAAGTAAAAGTTTACTTTAAAACTTTTAATTTAACCTACCATATAATGCTTAATGAAGTGTGTTTATCTCAATACACTAAAATACACATAAACCTGTTTTTTCTTTTTCTTGTTTGAGCCTGTGTGTGCGAGAAAATGTGAAGAGGTGTGTGTGTGTGTGTGTTGGTATTTAATTGGCGGTGTCTCCAGATTGCTGATGAAGATAATTACTATTGAGGCAAAGTCTCAGGGGGATCAGACACCTTCCCGTCCCCCTCTATACCACTTCCTCACGGAGTACATTGGTAGCGCCTTTGCCTGTCTGCCTCCCAGTCCAGCTCCACCTCAACCTCTTTGACCTTGAATGAACTAATAACCTGTAAAACTACACAGTGGGTTCCTGCTAAAATTAGCTAGAAGGGGGAAGGAAAACAATTACTGCTAACATTTGCAAAGAGGTTTCCATGGTGCTATTTCAGCACTTCCACAGTCCAGTTAATCACACGGATGTGAAACGGGAACGCAGATGGCACCTGTCAGGCAGAAACACAAAAGTATAACTGTTAGAAAAGAAAATATCATCACCTCAGATTCAGGCTTTGGTTTAGATATTTTTAAACTTCTAATGCTGTAATAAGACTCCAGTTTTAGTCTTTCACACACCTGACACCTGCCATCTGATGTCATTGTTCTTTTTAGTGTTTGATCGACACGAGGCTGAATATAAGGATAGTTTAGTGTCTACAAGGTGTTTTGGAGAATGACACAACTGTATTTCCTTGTTATCAGTGTTATCTCTTTCCTGTATAGAGCTTGTGTCGAGCCATGGAATTTCAAATGGGTTTTTAAAATAAAATAGTTTTCGATTTATGAGTAAAATAAGCTTTGTGGTGAACTTCACATCATTTTTCTTTCTGTATTTTTGTTGATGTAAAGCATACTTTATTGCTGATGAAATGAAGTATTATGTATTGAAAACGGCACTTATTTCCCATATGAATTAATAAAAAACTGAACAATGTAACAGTAAGCCCCCAGACATTCAAATAATAAACCCCCCTCTGTTGTCTAAATATAAATCTTCAGCAATGTGGCTGACTGAGGATGAATGTTGCTCTGGAGTCCTTGACTGTGTGAATGCTGCATTTCAGCACACTAGCATGCTAAGTAGGGCATCAGAAAGTTTTCAAAGTATGAGGTGTGGCTGGATTTATGTGTCAGTGAGGCAGCTTTATTTCTTGGTGTCCTGCCACTAAACTCTTTATAACCAAGTTGCCACATTAACAAAATGCTAGCTTGGACAACAGGGAGCTGTGTTCAGTTTAATGTGGCTGTAGCCACCCTCTTAAATAAAAAGTACAAATATTCAGTGAATGCTCCTCAGTGGTCATTAGGGATAACCCCCAGGGGACACTCAGCAGATGCCAACCAGGAAAAGAATACCTTACTCTGGAAAATGTCATGCTTTACAGCTGACAATAGTCTTGTATACTTAATTGAGTTGATGGGTAGATTTGATGGGTAAGTTGCTGCTTACAGAATTTTAAAGGAACAGCTCTCCCAAAAATAATTATTCTCTCACAATTTACTTGCACTCATGCTGGCTCAAACTCATATGACTTTATTTTTATGTGTAACACAAACATATTTTCAAGCAAAATTATGTGTTTAGATCCAAACCATGCAAGTCAATGGGGTCCAAAAATGAGTGAATGCAGTGAATGAGTGAATGCAGGGTGATATGATTACAAAATTATAATACAATATTTTTCTGGCTATGACAATATTCAATGTATATCTCTGTATGTGTATGTGTAAAATGGCTCAAATGTAAAAAACAAAAAAAACAAAAAAACAAAAAAAAAAAATTAAATAATCATTTAATCAAAACAGTCAGTGTAGCCAAGCAGATATTATATTTTAAGGGCATTAAAAATAAATCTATTTAAAAATAAGGAAGGCATGTTTTTTCACTAAATTAATATGAGGGATAGTGATATTTAATAGTTTTCATTAATTTATATTTATATTTTATGTATAATAATACATAGGTGCTTAATAAAAAGCATTATTTACTTTCATTTATTTATACTTATTTAAAAAAAAAAATGTGAATGAACAAGGTGTGCATAAAGGACTTATTTTTGAAACCCAGTTGAAAATTGCATAATACTAAATTATTAATGTAGTAATACAAGTTTATTAATATAATATAATAGTTAATTATCATTATTATTTTGAGAATTCGATTTGTTTTATATTAAAGTTATATATAGTATTATTTACTTTTTCCCTTGGAGCATTTATTTTTACACTGAAAGTGCAGCGTTAGTGTGTGTATCACAGTTTAAAATGTTCTTCATCTGGTGAAATGTTGTCATCTCCTTTTCTCTTATACTGTGTGTTTACTGAACTGCTTTAAAAATGCTAAAAACACAAGCTCATGAGCCCCATGCATGCACAGAACACTTACTCTGAAACGCCCACATACCATATTTATCTGTCTTTAATCAACGCCTTTTGCAATTTACTAATCACATATTACCATATTGCAATCAAATGATGGCCTCAGCCCGTGCCTTTTTACTGAGTCCAATCTTTGAGGATATTTACACTTGGTTTGCTATTAATTTTAACATTCACATTCCATTTACAAACAACCAGATGCATTTAAGCTACTCTTCCTGTTTTACGTTTGTCTCAAACCACCTCCTGAGGTTTGAGTGATCAGATCATCTTGAATGCGCCTTGGAGGGAATTTGTACTTGGTCTTTTCGTGATCAGATAGCTATCCGATCAGTGAAAATGTGTTAATTGACCAAGTGGAAATAGCCCCTCAGTTGATGAAATGCAAAGAATATCAAAGAGACTACATATGGTTTGCTATTAGGGCCATGTCATTAGAGTTTGTCTGAGTTTATATTTCTATAGTATGCAGTGCTGAGTGTACACAACAAGAGTGCTCACTTCTGAATGTACACTTCTGTTGTGTGCACTTCTTATTGTAGACCATGTCTTCATTTTAGATGCTTCAATTCTATATTAAGCCATTTAGGCGAGGTTGTGTAGTTCTGAGTACATGTCTGTAGTATGCACTTCAAAGTGAACTCTTCTGTAGTCTGCTCTTCCACAGGCTGCCAACTTTGGTGGCCTCCCTCATTATTCTCCATTGAGACACTTAGACGCTGAATTAGTGGAAGCCATGGAGAGTTGTTCAAAAGCATGACTTAATCAGGTGCTTGACTGCATTTAGCACTGTGAGACACTTCAACAGCCAGCACTGCTCTGATAACCAGTTTAAGTCTCATTCAATAGTGCTGGATAATGGGAAATTGTCTATTTAATGAGTGTCTTATGGGTTATTAACTATCAAATTGAATGATCATAAAGGCTGTGATCGTGTATGTGTGTGAATAGTAACCTGTGAATGGAAAGAAGACACGAATGGTCTTGAAGCTGCTTTAGTAAAATGGATATCATACTTTTCCATTTAAAAGTGATAAACTATTCCATAAGTAAAAATGTTTTATTAAAATGAAATCATCCTTTCAAAAATTCAGTGCTTTTTTTTCCCTAAAAAAAGTTAATTATCATTTCTTTTTAATAAGCACTTTCTGTGGTTTTATAATCAAAATTAAACTATAAAACTGTCAACACTGTTACTTTCTGAATGCATAATATATATATATTTAACATGCAATTTATTGATATTTAAACTAGAGCTGTCCACAAATTAATGCGTTAAAGCATTCAATTTCTTAAAGTTTAATGCATTTTTTTTAATCGCAATTAACGTATTTACATTTAATACAATATGAACCAGCATAAATATTAGTTGGAAGGGCGAACATTTGCGATCTGTCTGCCTGAAGTCATTACACTGATGCACACACACAACAGTGATTTAATGTCAGTGTGGAGAATGAGAGAAAGGAGCTCATAACACTATTTGTTGTACAAAACAAGCCTAGATGGGACTTGTGAAAGAAATCAAGTGGAGTTCAAAGCGGTGCTTTACACTGGCACTGACACGAATCATGAATGCGGCTTCACGATTGCTGTAACAGCCTATAGCCAGTGATACAATACAATTAATTGTCTGACATCACTAATTTAAACACATTATATACCTGATAGAATGTTTAAAATCTTACAAAAAGGTACTTTAAAAATCATGAGAGTAAGATCCTTTTTATGTCTATGTGTGTTTTAGTTATCAAGGGTGAGCCCCAGAAGATGGCTGAACCTGCAGGAGTACCAGAGCAAGAAGCTTATGCAGGACAGTGGCGTGACTGTGCAGCGGTTCTTTGTGGCTGGCAGTGCATCTGAAGCTCTGGAGGCTGCAAAGAGACTCAGTAAGTGCCACTTTGATGAATCCAAGCAGCTCACTATTAACTTGCCTAACACACGGTGGATAATTCTCTGACAACATAGTGCCATTTCTTTGAGCTGTCTTTCATAGCTTTCTGAGCAAGAAGCAATAATGTGATTTACATGAATAACACTTAATTTCTAACATGCTAATGTTTAGTTGATAACTGGATTGGTGCTTCTATGCAGAGATCTTTCCTCTCACACAATGAGAAAACATGCGTTGGATAATTCTCTGACAACATTGTGCCATTTTTTTGAGCTGCCTTTCATAGCTTTCTGAGCAAGAGGCAATAATGTGATTACATGCTAATGTTTAGTTTATAACTGAATTGGTGCTTCTATGCAGAGATCTTTCCTCTCACACAATGAGAAGGGACATGACCGAATTAGGCAATGAGACCAGAAAGTTGCCAGCACAAATTGTATTGCATGTTTTTGCTTTTATTGTGGTTGACATGCCTTTAAGGGTCAACAGGACTGAAGATCTCTTATTTCTTCTGCTTCTTCTATATTCATGCCTCTATTCCCTCATCTCTTATCCATGCATATATCCTTGTTAGTGGTGTCTAAGCAGTGTCAGAAATTAACTTTTACATTAAAGGTGCACTCAGTCATTTTTTCCACATTAAAAACATTTGAATCCTAAATAAATTAATTGTATTTTATATGTATTAAATCATGACCACTTACAGAGATGAAGACTCCAGTCATATCAGTAACTTTATAAATGCTGTTTTATTCTACATGAAGAGGGTCTCTTCATGGGGGCAGCCATGTTTGAATCTGATGATCAGCCAAAAAGTACTCGCTTAATCTCAGTTATAACCCTGTCATTGGACACTTTAATTCAGAATGAGAATTTATTAGCTATTACTCTATTAATTAAATCTACATCAACTCTTATTTTATGCCATTATATATATAACTTGGACTATACTAGAATATTAAGAACTATATCAGATGTTATTAGTTAAAAACAGAAGAATTATTTTAGGGCATTTTTTGCTTGGTTATTTGGCATTTTTGCCCTGTGCCCCCATTAATTTCTGACGCTGCTACTGGGGGACTTGAACAAACCCCTGACCCTAGGTATTAAACGTTGGAGCGTAACTCGCCTGCTCCGATTGGGCTAAATCATGGGGCTTGTAGAGTAGAGGAGTGTTATCAATTTTCTACATGATACAACGGACAAAAATCTTATCGAAGAGGGACTCAAGCCATAAATATGGATCAGAATATCGTAGAGACTTCGGGGTCTTTTGGCAGTAAGCAACCATCCAGAACAACTTGGCAACACCTCAGCAACCACCCAAATTCAAACCACTTCCCCTTTTGGCCGAAGCTGGGAGTGTTGTTGACCGTTTCCCAAGTGAAATGTCTACAAGGTAGCGCTAAAAGCAAGTTGTATTTGAGGTAATATAGCCAACAAAAATGCATATTTTATTACCCATATCCCCTAATCCTAAATCAACTGTCAGTGGAGTAAATTTTTATTTTTGAATGAAAATGCAATCTCTGAATCGCACTCACCATTGTTTGCATGAACGTGATTACTTCCTGTTTTCTATGTGACCAGAACCTGTGTTTTGAAGGTTGGTCATGCAACAAGCTATCAGTAGCGCCACAGGGAAAGGTGAACACATTTGAATTGATTCAAACATATCTGATGGGGGATTGCGTCAGTATTTCGGCAGAATGGGGTCAATTTCAGGGTACATTAACATTTGGAAGCAGCATGTCGACTTTCCGTTAATTTTTTGAACTGATTCACATAACAAATTGGACAGAATTATTCAAAAGGACTTTTTGAAATTTTATTATTTTTAAAAATGCTTATCCACTTATCACAAACAACTAAACAAGGTGCTGAAAAAAATCATAGAAATTTCATTCACCAGTGTGTTGAGCTGTATTAATCAGCGCTGGTGCACTCCAAGCCTTATTCATGATGTGGACTGATACAGTGTGCTGCTCTTTCAAACCCACATTTAGTGTCATGTATGAGATGCAGTGGATGCTTTCCAGAGGCTCTGTTGCATTTCACAGGTGTAATCTGCTTATCTCACTGTACACAGTGGGCTTTAGCTTGCCATGTTGCTGTCTTCTGCTCTTGCTGTATGTGTGTGGCACTGGCAAAATATTTCCATTCAAATGCGCTTTTGGGGTTTGTCGTTCATATGCATTAGACTCTTCAGTCTTCGTGCTTTCTCTAGTCAGCCGTGAGGATGAGACAATGACATAACTTTTTTCAGACTTTATTTGAAAACATACTCCAAGATGGCATTTCCAGTCCAGCACATTCAGTGTTTCAGCCTGGACCCAGTGGGGTAGGGCATGGCCCGAGCCGGGTGACATGTACGAGGCAACCAAGTGAGACGTAAAGGATTTCTGTGACTGCGATAGTGCATTGAGCTGTTCTCCCTAGTGCAGAGTTGGTGCCCACTTACCCATGTGGCAATTCAGCTGACAGCCCAATCTGAGCTCCACTGTCTACTGTGCAAAGATAGTTGTGTTGCAATACTCCAAAGTCTTGCAGAGATACACTAAATAGCCAGAACATATGTAGTCACACCTTCTAATTATTGGGTTTTGCTATTGCATCTACACCCACTATAAACGGGCCTAAAATCAAGCATAGAGCCATGCAATCTTCTTAGAAATTTTAAGTACAATGGATCATACCTTTTCTGTACCAGTTGTGAGACATTGCAGTTGAGACTTGAACCTACATCCTTTACAAGAGCTTGGCTCTAATGTGTCAAGCAAATGCACTACCCGCTGCTCATTACACAAGGGAGTATAAGGCTGGGTTTGAACAACTACCTCACTATACAATACATTAGGGTTGCACGGTATACTGGTACTAACTAAATATTGTGATACCAAAAAACTTAAAGTGGTACATTTTCAACTTTTTGTTCATTTCGGTACCATGTTAAGGTATGCTGTCATTAGCAAAATGTAATATAATGCAAGAGTTCTGAGATGAAATCAAAGACCATTTTAAAATAATAATAAAAAAACAAAAGGATGTCATTTAATTAAATAATATAGTCACATGCTGCACGCCACAGTATGAATAAGAGGCAGCTCTCTGCCCTGTCATCTCCTTTGCGCGCGCGCACACACACACACTATTAATGCTTGATTTTCATGCAGTGTGTCCAATAGTATCTATCTGCTGAGGCACAGATCAGTGTGTTGAGTGTATAAATGGCTGTGAACTCTATAATGAACTCTTTCTCCGTTGCAGCTCAGAGATATCAGCTTGCGAGTCACGGGAAGCTTGATATAACGATTTCTTCACAAACAGGAAGAACTTCAAAGATCTTTAAAAATAAAAGTCCCGCTGAAATGAGAGCTGTTCAACTGATTGTGCGAAATTGAAGACATTGCGAAAGCAAAATATTACTACTGTATAAAAGTATTTTATACCATGTATTTAATTAAACACAATTTGATCATAACATTTAACAAGGAATCCAGGACATTTTTAACAGAAAAGGCATAATTTGAATCTATAAGACTTTATGCAGTTCTTTTAGACTAGCCATTTTCATTGTAATTTCATAAAAAATCTGAGTTTTTTTTATTTGTTGCCCAAGTATCGAGTTAGTATCGATACCGAGGTACCAGGGCTGGTATCTCTCAAGGAATTTCCATTCGTAGAACTGCTGCTCACTGGATGTTTTTTGGCACCATTCTGAGTCAATTCTCGAGACTGTTGTATGTGAAAATCCCAGGAGATCAGCAGTTACAGAAATACTCAAACCAACCCATCTGGCACCAACAATCATCCATGAGATTATCTAATTAGCTAATCATGTGACAGCAGTGCAGTGCATAAAATCATGCAGATATGGGTCAGAAGCTTCATTTAATGTTCACATCAACCATCAGAAAGTGGAACAAATGTGATTTCAGTGACTTGAACTGTGGCCTGATTGTTGGTGCAAGATGGGCTGGTTTGAGTATTTCTGTAACTGCTGATCTACTGTGATTTTCATGCACAACAATCTCTAGAATTTACTCAGAATGGTGCCAAAAACAAAAAAACATCCATTGAGGGGCAGTTCTGTGGACAGAAATGCCTTGTTGATGAGAGAGGTCAACAGAGATGACAGTTCAAACTGACAAAGTTTACCATAACTCAGATAACGCTCTGTATAATTGTGGTGAGAAGAAAATCGCTATTCTGACATGTGGGTTGGCACTTATTTTTGGCGGCACAAGGGGGACCTACACAGTATTAGGTGGTTTTAATGCTGTGGCTGATCATTGTATGATTGTTTCGGCACAGCCCTAAGGAAGGAAGAATTCATTATACAAAGTCTATTTTTGTACTCTAGAATGAGCAATGAAATGCTTTTAGGCTTCATCCAGCACATTTAAGGGAAAAAAGGATGAAAAGAGAAGTGACTGGACTTTGAAAGTGTGAGTTTCCTCTGTTGACACTCTTGCTTTATTTGTTGACTGACTGCAGGCTGTGGCGCTAATGATCCCACACCTGTCCCCAAAGTGGGTCCTGTGTTTGGCATGGAGGCAGGGGGGCTGCCTATTTTAAACAACCCCCGTGCCGTTAAGTAATCTGACTGTCAAAGAGGCAAGTCTGATGCTGCCTTCATCAGTCACCAACCGCCACTCGATTATGCAGCTCTGCTTGCTGCCAAAACACACACATACAAACACATGCACATTATCGCATGCATAGACAAAGGAACAATGAGAGAGAAGACGAAAGATAAAGTGAGTTTGAAAGAGGTTAGAATGATGGAGGGAGGGAAAGATGGAGTGAGAGTGGGGGCACACAGCAGAGATAAAATATACTGCCACTGACTTCCGATTGGTGATAAGTTGGGAATTTATTTCCACCAAACTGAATGGTGCAATAAATCAATGAGAGAACCGATGCTTGGTTCGTCCTTAGAGTCTCTAAGGCTATCTCTGCTGTACTCTTGGCCTATTTAAATAGGTAGTTCAACCAAAAATTAACCCTCATGACGTTTCAATCCATTATGACTTTCTTCCATAGGGCACAAAATGAGATGTTGGGCAGAATGTTCCTCAGTCACCATTCACTTCATTGCATCTTTTTTCCACACGGAATGTCATACAGATTTGGAACAACATATTTTTGGGTGAACTATCCCTTTAAGAGGTAGAGATTTTCATTTTTGGTGGGTGTTTTAGAAAACAGTATGATTTCAACACCTATTATAAAATGTTTATTTACCTCCAAAGGGCCCCTTTCTTGGGTTAAAAATGTGACATGAAGCATTTTGATTTTGAGTTCCAGTACAACCTTTATTCCAAGAACACAGTCTTCACCCCTGAAAGCAAAATAAATGTAAATTATTACTTTTTCTGCCTTTCCATTCTGGTACTCACAAACAGCCATGCTCCTATGTTCCCCAGCCAATGAAAGAGCCAAATTATTTTGGCCTGCTTTGTTTCTCCTACAGCTCCTGTTGACAGATGCATCTGCTGGGTAAATGTTGATGGATTTGTCCCCTAGAATGTTCCAGAATGGTTTTCTCACTGTCTGCATTATTCAGGCCTACCAGGACTGTGCGCTAAACGGCATAGACCAATAAATATTTAGGTATTTCTTTCTCCTTGCCAGAGTCTCCAGACACAAAAAATAATTCCACATATTTAGACGGACATATCCCAAAATCTGGCAGAAGTTAAGCCATGCAGATGTTCTTTCCCTTCCTTACTGTTGCTCCTCTTGCTTTTATTTGCTACTTTCACTAACTCGTTTCTCAATTTTCTCTCCTTACTTATTAATTCAGGAATAAGAGCCTGTTTTAAATGACAGAGAAAGTTAGACTTACAATTAACAGGAGAGGGCTGTATTAATACATTTCAGAGAGGTATGAATATTCAAAGTTAACCACAATGGTTTATGTATGGCAGTCAAATCTCATGTGTCCTTATTAGAGAGGCAGAGAGTTTCAGATGTCAACCTACGTACAGCAGTAGGCAGAATTACCCTGACATTCAAAAACTCTGAGAAGAAAAAGAGGCATATGGCATAATGCAAAGGGTTTGACTCTACTGGCTCAAAAAGTTTATATAGTGTGGCTCGACAAGTTAAGACAACTTTGAGAAAAGGCTTTGATAGTGGCCTTATGGGAAAATGTGATGTAGTTGGGATCATTTACTTTTGTCACGTATTCATTTGGTGGGAGAAATGTACTCTCAATTCTTTATCTGCAGCTGATTACTGTATTTTTCCTTAACAGCTTTTCACATCATCTGGATTGAGATCATTATCAATCACAACAACTGCTTTGATCATTGTTGGAAATAATTAACAAAGTGATGGTTTTTGAAATATGAGACTGAAGGCATTTCAAGGATACTGCACCCATGTCCCATTTTCTGTCATAACACCATTACACAGGCATGAGATTTTCATCTTTTCACATTCTGTCAAATATTGTTTTCACAGTACCAATATTTCAGTAGTTGGTACAATACCAGTGAAATATCACGGTTCTTGATGCCAATTTTGATACCACAGAAAAGTTGCGTATGATGTGCTATGAACACACTCATTTAGCCTAAAGATACTTTTCTATGTAAATAATAAATTAAAAGATATGCATGTTTCCTTCAATTGTTTCTAACAGTTGTTTGTTTTTAAGCAGGTCCCTACTAAAATATTTTTTCACCAAATACTTTCCCCCCTTTTTTTATTATTATTTTCCAGAATTCCATGTTTTAAAGTTTAATTTAATGTCATTATCAAAATTGTGTCTAATAATAATAATAATAATAATAATAATAATAATAATAATAATAATAATAATAATAATTAAAAAAATCTTAAACTTTTACAAACTGTTAACAAGTTAAAAATAAAACAATTAATTGTCAACATACCATTGCATTTTTTAACAAACTTTTATTCAGTACAAAAGCTCTCTTGCTTGTGATATATTGCTTAATTTGTATTATAATTACAATCAAGATTCATTAATCATTATTTTTATTATTATTCATACAGTGAGGATTACATTTTACTATACAGTTATAATATATTTCTGTTGCAATTTCTTAAATTTCAGGTGTTTTAGCTTTTATTATGTATCATGCTTTTATTTTGACATGTATTTTTGTTGGAAGTTTAACTTCTCCAGATAAACGGTTTGCTACATGGCCCAGTGTGATCATTAAAGTGCAAATTCTGTGATTTAATTATAGAAAAATAATGCTTCAGAGTGGATTAGTGCTCTGCTCTGTCATCTCTCATAAAACGTGAATGATTGTCATAGTCGATGGAGTTTCCAGTGTATGAGCGATATGCTTCACACATTCATTTAAAGCTCATACAGTCTAAGATTGCAGCATTTCATGGTTTAATAATCACACTAGGACATATCACGATTTTAATTTGATTAGTTGTGCATTTCAGTGTAAAAGGAGCAACAGATCACATGCTCAAATAAGTGTGAGAACATTTGAAAGCATTCATGTGTCAGTTAGACAATGTGTGGGTACCGAATAAAGTCGGTGCTCGGTACTACCGGTACTGTAGAATCACTGGTATCATTACATCTTTTATATTTTAGAACCGACTTGGTACCGAAGTACCGTTACTTTTGACAACACTACTGTCAAATGTTTCTCAAAGTCCTGGAGAGCAAGCTGTGAACCATGTTGTTAATGGAGTTTTAGGGAGTTTGACAGATCTGGGCTTAAGCCATTGATAGTTGATTGACATAAGGCATAGTGCAGAACCTTACTTTTTTCTTTTAAGAGTGTTTTCTTATAAACATTTTTTTACTAGAATATTATAATCTTGCATAGTCAGACTTTTGACTATTGGTGCAATGTCTGTTTCACATTGCACATTATTCTGGACAATAATGTGGAGAGGAAGGGGCCTTCTGTCCAACATGTGGTCAGCAAGTGACCAATGTGGGATTGCAAATTTAAGTGTAACGATAAGATAAGGTGGTATTCTGTCTTTCATATAATGTCACATGACAAACTGAAGTGATGCACATTCTATTGGGCTTTCAAGGTATTTGGTATCATGATTCTCTGAGGTTGTCTACACATGGCTGCATCCTGTTTGTCAACTTGAACAATAGTGCATGTGAATGAAAACATGTTTCTCATGCTAACGAAGACTATCACCTATTGTCTGTGATGGCTCTAGGTGCCCCAGCCTCATTCTGTGAATTGGTGACCATTGTTCATGATTCAGTGCCTTATGACATAAGCTTATGTCAACAAAAAATACATTTTTAATTCTAATCACGTGTAGGAAAGATGAGATAAAGCTGTTTGAGTGTCTCTTGTTAACATGCGCTCATAAACAGATGCTGTTATATAAATGCCATCTTCCTTAGAGATACAGTACCAATTTTTAACATGTGATCAACAAATCCATCCATCCATCCATCGTCAACCGCTTATCCTGTGTACAGGGTCGCGGGGGGCTGGAGCCTATCCCAGCTAACATTGGGCGAAAGGCGGGGGACACCCTGGACAGGTCGCCAGTGATCAACAAATCAATAGTACAAATTATGTTAATAAACAATACACTTGTAACAAAAAATAATAGATGCCATATATTATCATTTTGATTGATTGAATGCATGGCTTTGTTCATTTTTAAAAGCTAAAATATGATCATAAGAGTGTTGTTCAGTAACCTGTTTTTGTGTTTTGCTTTGGTACCAAAAATGGTATCGAGTACCGTGAAATTTCACTGGTATTGCTACCGACTACTGAAATATTGGTACCGTGACAACACTAGTATGAAGTGGCATATATCTGAGCCCAGTGCTGCAATAGTGGCCATTTAAACTGGACACTAGATGGAGTGGACAGATGCTTGCAACACGCTTTTCCAAAATTGAGATACAACATAGGCAATGCATAAGCAAGATGCAATGGCCAAAGAGCTCTTACTAAGGGGACAGTCACACAGTTTCTTATACACTGTGTCAAGTTCAAAACAACCTCAACCTTTTAAAATTGCATCTCGAGACACCTGCGTTCTGTTATTTTCGTTGGACTATGTCAAGCTTTTTTAATGCAATTCTCAATTGGTCTGAAGTCATTGTCAGTGCTTGACACACATCCAAAATTCGAATGTACATTTTAATCTCAAATTTGACAAAAATTGGAATTTCTGATTTTAATTTGACAGCCTTAAACACAACATTGTTTCCTGGAGGATTGATGAAACCTGTGCAACCAGAGTCCTTGAAATTGTGTAGAAGCCAGCCAATTAGATTGGAGTTTTTCACCTAGCTTTTGCCTTTTTGTGTACAATATGCATTGGACTGTCCGTGAACGATCTGTGCGCATGCTGTCTGAAGCTGATACTGAGAATATTTAATATCACAATATTGAGAGGAAAAAAGCCTGAGATTTGTATTGAAACACTTGCATCTGAGTTTGCCCTTAAGACAGCAGTTGTTGAACTAAGTGTTTAGTGAGAGGTCCTGTGCATTGCTACCATCGCCTTAATCCAGTTGTTTAGTGAGAGGTCCTGTGCATTGCTACCATCGCCTTAATCCAGTTGTAGTAAAATCAGCAGCATCTATGCATTCACACCTCTCCTCTTCAGTCTCTTCATCAATGGCATCGCACCATATGTCTCTCCGCTGACCCACCACTCTGCAGCATACACTCCATCTGCTTTCTCATTCCAAAAGCCTCTTTACTCGTGACGTGTTTGGGTGGAACAAGGACTGGGCGATATGAACCAAAAATCATATCTTGGTATTTTTAGGCTGAATGGCGATACACAATATATATCTCTGTATTTTCTACAAAGTGGACTTCCACTTGAAGTGCTTCCACTTTTGAATGCAGCCTGTTTATGGCATTCTGTACAGATGACATGCTGGCCTCATCATTAAGCACTGTGATGTGCTTATTCTTCGGACAAGTAAATTGGTCATTCAATTGTCCGTAAACACATCACAGTAGATAAAAACTTGTCCATAGAGAAAAAAGTACATGTATTGGTTACAAGTAACATGTCAGTGTTTCTATAGTATGCTTTCTAAAATTATGACATGGTTAACCTAATAGTATTATACATATGCAATCAACTAGATTCCCTGGGACAGAAATTATTAGGGTTATTTTATGTTACATGTACGCACGGTAGTCAAATAAAGGAAACTATTCATCACCATCATTTACAGCAGAGATGCTCACACTTCTATGGAAAATCTACTTTTCCATCATGTTATTAAAGCGAGATCTACCATACACAATATATACATTTATCACAATACCAATATTTCAGTAGTCTTTAGTAAAATGTGATGATTTTTGATACCAGCAATACCACAACAAATAATAGCTAACACGAACTCATTTGTTAATATAAAATAAACAAGTTCTCAAGTTATTATTCAAGAGTAGGAAATGGTCAGTAATTAAATATCAAAAGAAAAGCAATGAATAGAATAATAAATAAATACAAATTAAGAAACGGTGCTTTTTAACCGCTTTTTAAAACATTTACAGTATCAAGTATTCAATTATACATTTAGAATTAATTTGACATAAAACTACTACTGGTCTTCCCTGTATGAATAATTATTTAATACTTTTACACTAGAGTTATACAAGTAAAGTTATCCAGCCAAGAGCAGTTTTGTCATTATCTTGTTGTTTGATTAATATTAAGGATACACTAGACAGTGGCAGGTCTATTAGGTTACATTTAAACTTACATTTTGATACAAATCAGATTTTCCCCCAATGTTTAAGTTCACTTTAAGCATAACTCCGTGTTTACATGAACACCTCACCAAGACTTGCATTTTGGCGGAATTTTGAAATGTATTTAACCGTTTAGGCACGAGCATCCTCTGAGCACACGCGCATGTAAAGCACGCCGCACACACTCAAGCCTCATGTCAGTTTTGCTGCTCATCTGATCTTATAAATCCAAACCATCTTCAAATAATTGAACCATTATTTTTCTTTTTACTAACCAGGTCTTCTTCGGCAGTGTAAACTGGCGCTGTGTCTCCCTCCATGTGGCATGAGAACTTGTGAGCGAGGGGGGCCGGGTTTGCGTGCAGACGCAGAGGGAGAGTGGGGACAGGGTTGCGTGGATTGAGAGGAGATTTGCAAACACGGCACGGCTTTATGGAAGAAACGGGTTATGTAATGCAGCATGAAACTATATCGATATAAACAGTTTTGTCTCATCCTATATCTTGTTTGAAAATATATCGATATACCTTAAAAAGTCGATATACCGCCCAGCCCTAGCTGGAACTGACAGGCAACTGTATTATTATACAGTATATGTCATGATTCTTTTCATGTCATAATACTTGTCATAGGTCTTGGAAACCTTCCGAGTAATTAATGGCTTTTCTTTGTTTACATTACCATTCATTTGATATTGCAAAGTGCGCAACTGACAGAAGATGCCATATAATGTGAAACATGATTGCTTATTAGTGTGGAATTGAGTGGTCTGGCTTTTTGAAAATGTACTAATTTATGATGGCCTTTATTTTCTTTTTAATATGTATGAAAGCTTTTTTTCAACTTTTTCTCATTTTTGAAGAATTTCTCTGATAGACATCCTCTGGCACAGAGCTGTTGGTCGTCTGGCCTTGTTGCTTTTTCTGATCCAATTTTCTGATTTCCTTTTATTAAAAACAATCAAGCAGAGTTAATGGTGCCCAATTCTTGCATGTCACCTTTCCAATAATATAAACACAACTAGATGGGTACACCAGGACATCTGCCGAATGCTGTGTGTATATATGCATTCTCAATGGTCTCTACATTTTTTCATAACATGAAAGCCTATTACACCCAAAATCTATGATTACTCAATAACTAAAACAGTGTTCGTACAAGGTGCTTGAAGTACTTGAATTTGGCTTTTTCAAATTTAAGTCCTGGAAAACACTTGAAAATAGCTATTTTTACCATGCCTTAAAAAGTTCTTGAATTATAGAAAATCTTAAAATATGTTGCTTAAATCATTTAATAAATTAAATGTATTTATTTATTTTCAGTGAAGCTGAAGCAGGCAGCACATAGGCTGCACAGTCATGTGGCACTTGTTACTTTTGTCATTTACATTTACATTTATGCATTTGGCAGACGCTTTTATCCAAAGCGACTTACAGTGCAATTATTACAGGGACAATCCCCCCAGAACAACCTGGAGTTAAGTGCCTTGCTCAAGGGCACAATGGTGGTGGCCGTGGGGTTTGAACCAACGACCTTCTGATTAACAGCCCTGTGCTTTTAGCCACTACGCCACCACCACTCCAATAAAATACTTTACGCCACTCCACACCACCACTCCACACCACCACTTGTCAGCACTGTTCAGAATGGGCCACTCACAATCAACTGGAGGATTAAAAAAAAATAATATTTTCTAGATAATGCTGTGGCGGATTTAACAAGTATGAATCCTTGCAACTATCAGTTTTAATCACAATTTACTCTCCAGATTGAAAACATTATATGAGATTTAAAACATTCTGAGATTTTGATGCAGATCAATGGAGGACTCAGTTTTGAGAGTTTTGCCCGCTTGTGTAAAGAAAGCTTTGTGTCTCACAAAATAGGTTATTTGTGACAACATTTGGGTCAATATCAAAATATGTTGACAATGTCATGTCCCTTGACTTTTTTTAGTCATGAAAATGCATTCAAATTTTATAAAAAAAAAAAAAAAAAGAACTTTTTTTTTGTAACTTAACCTTTAATGATATGAAATGGTTTGCCTCTGTTTTGCAAATGTTTTAGATAATATATTTGCCTGAAAAAAATCCTTGTCCCCTTAACCTGGTACACCACTTCTATGACATGTAAAGTTATTTGTGCATTTATTTTGTACTTAGTTTTAATAGAAGCATTAATGCAAGGCCAAACAAGTATGCAAAAAAGCAAAACAAAATTATTATTAATTATTTAAAATGAGTGTT
Source organism: Xyrauchen texanus (assembly GCF_025860055.1). Classification (NCBI taxonomy): domain Eukaryota; kingdom Metazoa; phylum Chordata; class Actinopteri; order Cypriniformes; family Catostomidae; genus Xyrauchen; species Xyrauchen texanus. The sequence goes on from NC_068307.1 coordinate 13,703,203, forward strand.
TGATTTTATGGCATTGGTGTTAACAATGTTAAAAACGTTTTATTTTATTTTTTATGTTTAAAAAAAAAAATAATACAAAAAGATGTGGAAAATAATTAAGTTCAAAGTTCAGATGCTGCTTTAATATGCATATAGTGATTTTTCCCAGCATGTTAAAAAGTTATTCACATTTTAACTAATATTTTCACACAAAAATATTTTGTGTTGTACCCCATTGAACCCTTGTTAGTGTCAATTTATCAATTTAACTTGCTTCATTCGTGAAACAAAATTAAATAATAAAAGAAAGAACAACAGCCAAGTTGTCCTTTTTATGAATAAAAATGTATGTCAACCTATTCCAAAATATTTACCCTCTGCGTTTATTGGCAGAAAATGTACTAAATGGAAAATTTTGTTGGAAAGTAAATATTTTTTGAGAATACCCATTTGCATTTTCACTCTTTTCCTCACATAAATCTGTTTTGTGACTTTAGAAAACATGAGTCATATGGACTACTGTTTACAGACACAGTTATTCACATTTGTTGGTAAGCAAAGTGCTTTTTGGGAGCACACTACAATTGCACATTAATTTCATCATGAATGAACCAAGAATTGTTACAGTGAGAATGTGTAGTTAAAGATGCTCATTGTTGTACTTTTAATAAGTGGCGTTTTATCAAAATAAATTAACTGTATGGTTAAAATATTTTTGTTTAAAATTAACAAAAATATTCGTTTTAATGACCTCTCGTCATTAAAATTCTTGAAAACAAATAATAATGTGCTTGAAAAATTCTTGAAAGACCTTGAATTTAACTTTGAAGCATCTGTACGAACCCTTCATTCAATTTGGGCTCCCATAAAATGGCCAAAAAGGTCTTCTAGTAATGCAGAAAGCTCCACATTTATGGATCGTAAAGAATTGTAATTGGAGAAATGATTTGTGCAGTGGTTGTAAAAAATGCCTTTCAAATGATTGTACAAATACACACAAAGGGAATACAAGGTGCGTTAGAGAGAGCTCACAAATCAAAATATAATTTTGGTTTGCTGACGGCTTGGCTGCGTTGATATTACACATGGCACATTATCATATTTCACGCCTCCAAACCTCACAGTGCTGCCAGCGTTCTGCAAGCAGAAGGTGCAACACCATTATTTTGGTGATGTGGACTCTAAATTGCATGTTTTATTAGAGGTATTCAAGGGTCCATTGAGTGCCAAATTTAGAAGAAGAAATACAGCCTCATTTTTTGTTCCATTTTCACACTGTGTTTGTTCTAAAGATTTCAGGGTTCTTTCAGCTGACTGCTGCATAATGTAAATGCAAATCCTCCTTTGAAATCAGATGCTTTCTGTCTAGGATTGAGAGACGGAACTTCATTGTTTTATAGTATTGTAAGTAGAGGTGAGGCATATGCGTGAAGAGAGGTGTAAAAATAAAAAAAATAAAAAACTTTTAGCATGACAACCGAAGAGGTTAGACATTTAGGTAATTATTGAGAGGGAAATGCTTTGTGGAGGCCATTCATTTCTATAGTGCACTCTCCATACTGTGTGTAGTTGTTGCTCTACATTAGGGCTGGGTATTGATACAGATTTTCAGATTCAATTTGATTCTGATTCACAAGCTTTCAATTCAGTTCTGATTTTGATTCAATACCGATCGTTTTGGGTGTACTGTATTTCAGTTATAATGTCACTTTTGCGAACATATGAACAAAATGTATACGTTGTAGGCGCACGACACATAATTTGGTTGCAAATGCGAGTGATATCCTCTCATTTTAGTGGAGGGTTGCTCATAGAGTAAAAGATTGATTTTGGGATTTAAGAATCGATATTGAGATTGTTCAAATGATGATAATGATGCATCAGAAAATCTAAATTGCACTCAGTCTATATATTTCTATAAAGATGTTTAAACCACGTTCATCCTGGCCACAACAAGTGGGTCTGATCTTTAGAGAGCCTCAGACACGCCCAATAACAACAATACCACAGTAGATCAGTGTTAAACAGCTGTACAGATGTGAGTCACTATCAATTGCTATGGAATGGAAATCTGTGGTCGCAAACTTGTTTAAAATATAGGGAAGATCGTGGCTAGTTGTCACACTTTTACTAAAGTGACTATTTCTCAGAGTAGGTTTATTTTTGAAAGTAAATTCCTGCATAGCCACATACCTCAAGCTTTGGCTAAAATAATTGTTGAACATTTTCAGCATTATTGCCAGGAAAAAGAAATGCGTTTGAACTTGAACATACGCTAATATGGACAACCGGGAACGTTGTCCCAGGCCCTATAATAAAAGGGACACACTAAGTCCTCTATGTTATAGCATACTCGTTGGGTCTGGGGAGGGAGACTCTGTGAATTCAAGTAATGGCCCAGCCCCTATTGGCCCTGTTTCCACCTGGAATTAAGATATGTTTCCAGTAATCCAATCGCATGTGGTCAGGTGTGACACATCGTTGTTTATGCGGCTCCTGTGACCACTTGTGTTCGGATTTGGAGGGGAGGGTCTCTGTTTTATGATGACAGACATCAATCACTATGTCAGTGTGTTACTGCATGATATTAAAGCACAACCAAGTCAGAAAATAAAAAGCAAGTGCAAAAAAAAAAGAAAAGTTGTGCTGTTTTTCACAGATTCGGTTGAAATTTAATCTAAGCACAACGCAACATGTCAAGCAGATGTATCCATTATTTTAGTGGATTACCTGTATGAAAGAAGCTACAGGTGTTTTTGCTTCTCATCTGTGTTGATATCAGACACACTAAAGAAGATCCGCAAAGCTCTCGTGATTATGTATCCGATTTTTACCATTTTCAGATCGGATGGATATTTCCTTTTTAAAACTGCTTGTAACTGGCAAACTTTAAACTCTTGTTTAAGTGCAGTGGTTGATTGACAGGTGAGGGGCGGTGCTTCACTGCTGCCAGGATGCATACAGGGCAGATTGGCATTTACACCTCAAATGCGATGTGGACACATGATCACATTCGTATGTGGTTTCTGTAATCCGATCACAAAATGTTTCTGACCCATTTTAGGCCTGTATTTAGGGCTGACCACATTTGATCGGATCACCCAAGCACATCTTAATACCTGGTGGAAACAGAGCCATTGTCTACCATAGTACACACATTGCTTTTTTTTTAGACTGCGTGATGTTCTTTCAACCAGCTTCTTGCCAACATGTCTTGCTGTGTGAGTCTGTTAAATCTGAGCAATAGCTTTGCTCTTTTAGTGGGGAACTGAAGAGAGATAGGGGACAAGACGACAATGTTGATTGACATGGACATAAATGTTGACAGCTCGTGGAGTGTTTCAGAGGGTGGAATACAGAAGCTAGCCGGAGGTCAGAAGCTGCACCCTTATTTACAAACTCGCTCTAGCTCAATCATAGCCAGACTGCCTTAGAAGGAAGGCGGCATACTTGTTTCTCTCTCGTTTCGCTGGTTTGATATTGTGCTGGGACAATAAATCAGAAAGGGTAATGAAAGCCCCTCAGCTTCCCCGAGGAAACTTTCTTCGTCTAATTACTTCAGACTTCTCTGGTGAGCTTGAAATATGTTTTTGTGTGCCTGTACAAGCTCTCTTGGATTAATCCCTCACAAAATGGATGTTTACCATACAAGCATACTGAGTAGAACCAGTCTTTATCTTGTTAGTGTCTGTGAAATGGACAGTCCATCATGTGTAGAATTAACTTGGCAGATCGGGAAACATAATATTTGAGGCCAGGCAAGTCAAAGATTTTGGAAACAAAGTTTCGACACTTAAATTAGTTTGACCTGTGTTTATGTATTGCAGTAACAACTAATTAGGCCTCTATTTGATCATCTCGGCATGAAAAATCACCTAAGCTTTTTAGGTAACTACTTTCCAAATAACATGTCAGTCAGCTGAAGTAAGTTTCAAAACTAGTAAATACTCTTGGCTTTAGTGTGAATGAGCTTCAGGAACATACTCTGCATCAGGGCAGACATGCTTTTAGAACACAATACTGTCATAAAGGATAGACTGATGGTGTGTGGAACCTCCTGATCATCATTACCTCCCTGGATCCCTGGGAAATAATGTTTATTATTTTCAACGTGAACCTAAATCACACGCATCACATTTTCATTTCACCTCACTTTCTCACAGGCAATCACGTTTACAAGCTTAAATACGCCTATACGCATTACACACACGCCACGCAAGCAGCACATTTCCATTCTCCGTAGCTGATGTGGGTGGGTGAGATTTGAGGTAAGGTTAATGTGGCACACTCAAGGGCGCCTTGAACAGATTTGCCATTTCCTACAGCAGCAGAATGTTCTTACTGCCAGATGTTGTCATGGACAGGCAGTGAATGGAGGACAAGACAGCTATAGGAAAAAGAAGATTATAAAAAAAAAAAAAAAAACATGAAAAATGCTTACAGACATAGTCTGAAATGCTAAATATAGTTCTTTTGAGAGGCTATGTGAGATGGAGATAATTTATGTAAGCTGCATTTTTCTAAAGAGTTGTCTAAAGATAAAGATTAGATAATATCTCCAATTTATCCAAACTTTAACATTGCTGTCACTGTGTACAGGTATTTCACAAGGTGAGGTTTAATACGGAAAGAATATTTTTTTATTATTCACAAGATATGAAGTTGGAGACATGGAGATGAATGTGCTGATGGGGCATGCTTCCATATATTCACATTTATTCTGCATTTTTGAGGATAAAAATATGGAAAATATTGTCAACGATGGAAGATTTAGATACGGTGATCCCTCACGTGATTGTTGATTACAAACTATAAAAAACTATCGGCCACTATCGCACTAGATTTTTGCTGATAACTGATAGTTCCAAAAGGCTCTACCTCTATTATTCACACTCTCTGTTCATTCCGTTTCCTTTAGGAAACTGCTGACAAACATCCATTTACATGAAATAACAATGAAACAAGATATACATTAGCATACACGTTTGTTCTTTGTGTGACTGCACTGTGACACAGTAATAGTAGATAGAATTTATATCCATTTAGAAGATGCATTTATGTGGACAAATGTAAACAGAATGTGTACACTCAATCAGGTGGCTATCCGATCGATCATGATGCATAAAGTGTAAATGGGCTCCCAGTAAGTGTCTTTCTCCAGCCTGATTTACATGCATCACAAGAATTTGTGGCAAAAATGCAACCTATCTTTATCAATTTTGTGTCACACCTGGCAACACTGAAGGAGGTGGGAGATCATTATGAAAGATTGTGATGAGGAGCAGGTGGATAGATTTAACAAGAACTCTGCTGTCAGTGATGTGGTGATGTTGAAGTTGAAATAACAGTGAAACATGAGACAGAAGACATGGAGCACTCTTACCAACCTTTGCTCTGTTTCCAAGCAGACGACCAGAGTCAGAGCTGGCTCATTGCACTGCTCTGGCTTGTTGCTGTGTGGGAAGGTGCAGACTCTGATATCTAGAAGTGGAAAGCACTGTGGCACAATGACTTGCTCAGGTCAAACACTCATTCGGTCTAAGGCCAGATCCAAACTAATTATTTTTTGTTTAAAAAACTCAGTTTTAAGTTTTCTATCCGAGTTTCCAAAGTTTGTGGTAATTGAGTTTTTTCAAAACACTACTGAGAATGATACATAGCGAAATCAATGCATTTGTTAAAACAAAAATGTATTCGTGTAGACGTGACCTTTTAGCCATCACAGACATTCGGATGGTTGTGGTCGATTTATTTTTATTTTTTTATGTTGGGGTATAAAGAAGTTTTGCTTTAAGTTTTTTAGTTGTTTCATGTTTTGGGCTGTGAATCGATTCTGATTCACAAGGCTTCGATTCAGTTTAGCTGTCAGTCCAATTCTCAGTGAAGTAACCAGTCTTTGTGCATTACTTGTTTTTGTAATTTAAATTTTGTATTAATTCCTACAGTAAATAAAGAAAAGAAAAACATATATACATAGAATCAACATTTAAACACCGCCCTGACCCTCAACAAATATTCCTATGGTTACACATGAGTATATACACAAAAAAAAAAAAAATATATATATATATATATATATATATATATATATATATATATAGTAATCACACACATTTATACCTCTATCTCTCTCTCCACTGCCCCTCCCTGAGAGCCCTCCAAAATCTCCAAATATATGCTCTATTTCCCAACAAACAAATCTAAGTTACTCATTCTAAATGACACTTCCTCAAAAGCAGCCACCCTCCCCATCTCCGTGCACCACTCCTGAAATGGGGAGGCCCAGCTGACCTCCAACCCCTTAAAATAATTTGCCTGGTGATCATTACACATCGTGTTTATTCCCCACATCGATGACCGCCCCATCGCCCAAAACACAGAGTCTGGGACAAAACAAAACCAAAGTGCCCAACACGTCACACACAAAACTCTGAAACTTAAACCAAAATTCCTGGATCTCAACACCACCGAAAAATATGGGTTGTATCTCCATCCTCCGATTGGCATCGCCAGCAGGTGGGTTTATCTTTAAGACCAAGCCAATACAATCTAGAGGGGGTCCAATAAAATCTATGTAAAATCTTGAATTGCATAAGGCGCACCCTTGCATCTCTAAAATGCCCAAATACTTAATGGCCTGTCTGGGCCACTGGAAGGCACTCGGCTGAAAAGCGGTTACTGGGGAGTATGCTGTCAGAGCCAAAGCTTCTGATTTAAACCAATTGACTCTGTATCCTGAGAACTTACAAATATTAATTTTTTTGTGGAGGCAAGGCATAGATCTGACGGGGTTGGAGATGAATAATAAAATATCGTCAGCGTAAAGCAAAAGCTTATGCACCATTCCCCCCCGAGGCCATCAGGCAACATTCAGCACTTCAGCTCTGCCTCAACACTTTTAATATTCCCTTCCAACTCCATGAGTTCTCATGCTTTGGATTTTTTGATGAATGAGGCATACTATATGATTCGACCCCTAAGAACTGCCTTAAGTGCCTCCCAAGCCAGGCCCACAGAGGACACTGAGGACCAGTTGGTCTCCATATAGACATTGATTTCAGTCTTTAACATATATTTTAATTCAGGATTTTTCAAAAGGGATACATTGATATATGATTTATTTTTCTCTGTATGTGGCAACATCTCTAAACTCACCAGGGTACGATCTGAGACTAAGATGTTTCCAATTGAGCAATCAATAACAGATGAAATGAGGGACTTGAATATATGTGTGTGTGTATGTGTGTGTATATATATATAAAATCTATTCTAGAATGAATCTTATGGACTGATGAAATAATGTATAGTCCCTACCAGATGGGTTCACATCCTGTGAAGCGTCAATGTTGCTCTAGGGGGCTTACACACTTTTGCTACAGTATGATCAAGGATTGAGTCCATCAATAGATTAAAGTCTCCCAATATTATATCATGAGGGATGCCAGCAGCTTGCAACATCCCTTCAAGATCTATAAAAAAAGCCCTGATTATCAGCATTAGGTCTGTAAATATTAGCCAAAATCAACCTTTCCCCTGAATTTCTGCTAAAACAATAATGACTCTTCCTAATTTATCTTTACCCTGCTTGAGACGTTTGAATTGTAGATGCTTACTTATCAGTGAAGTGACTCCCCTGCTCTTACTTGAGCCAGCACTAAAGAATACATGCCCACCCCATACTTTCCTAATTTTTTTTCCACTTTCTGCAGGGAAAGATGTGTTTCCTGAAGAAACACTATCATATTTCTGCCCCAACACATTCACATTCCACATGGAGAGAGACAATCCACTCATATTAACATTTTACATTTTGACATATTAGAAAAAATAGATGTGTGTCAAAATAAAAATTATAAAGACAACATTCCAACATTAATGCTACAATCAAACCCTGAACTTTCCACAGAACCAAACAAACAGAAAAAAGACAGATGTGTGCATTAACCCTGCACACGACAGTGCCAACTGGCGTCCATCCCTCTAATTCAAACAGTCCAAGAACGCCTACGAGACCCCCTGTGACAATTTTGCCAACAGATTGCTCAAGTCAGGTGTTTCTATACAAATTTTGTGAGACAGAATTACATATCAGAAGAAAATCTATTAAACAAACTCCAGCCAATAAGTGGGATAAATACAAAGAATATGTAGCTTCATCCACATAACTGTCCATAAGGTGTGTTCCTCCACAAAACAAGCTTCAGCTGCTAGTGGAATCAGCGCGCACACACACACCCACCCACACAAAAAAGCTGTTCGGGTTCTTCGGGCAGTCAAACAAATGTTCAGGGAGCCGGCCCATTCGATTGTTACTTGAGTGCAACAGATGACCCAATCACTGCAATGTCTTGCTAGAAATACTCCACAAAACAAACTACAACCAATAGGAGGCATAAGCCCAAAGACTGTGCAGATTCATCCACAACACTGTCCTGAAGGAGTGCTGCTACACAAAACAAACTTCAGCCGCTATGCGGAACCAGCGCAAAAAGAAACATAAAGGCGCCCTATTTCCTCGTACGGTCAAGTGAATGTTCAGTGAGTCAGGCACACTCAGCTGCAACATGAGAATCACACAATGACTTACTCCCTCCATTGACTTTATGAAGGACATCACTTGTTGGGGACATGTAAATACTTTGCAGCCATCCTTAGCATCTGTTCTCAATTTGGGAACATCAGTGCAATAGCAAACTTCTGTTGATGTAAGAGATTCTTGCATTCCTTGAATCGATCACGTTTCTCTATTGACAAATTCGCAAATCTGGGAACAAAACAATTTTGTGGTTCTTCCAAGAAAGCCTTCCTTTAATCCTCCACTCACATAACACAACATATTTATCGATGATCTCAGAAATTTTGCCAGAATTGATTGGGTCCTGTCTCCCTCAGCTGATCGCTGAGTCTGAAATCTGTGAGCTCGCTCTATTTCCAGCTTATGGCCTGTTTATGTCGAGCAGAATCTGAAAGAGCCTGTCCAGAAATTCCACCATATTATGACCCTCTGCTCGCTCAGGAATTCCAACAATTCGGACGTTGTTCCACCGCCGACGATTTTCCATATCCTCCAACTTTTCCCAGACAGTCTCCATTTTTAATTCTTTGACATGTTGTCTTCCTAGAACAGTTATGGATCAGGGTGTATCAAATCTGGTTTATATAATTAAAAGTGTCAATACTAGCTAAGTGCGCAGAGCTCGCCATTCACACATCCGAAACTCGCATGGTGTCATGTGACTCATCTTTGTGCATTACTTGCATATTGATGTTTAACATCATTAAGGGCTTAGTGAAAATCATCCCACTCATTGAAAAAGGCATAAATAAAAAAAATATTGGGATTTTAAGAATTTATATTTGATCGCTGAAATGAAAATTGCATTTAAATGGATACTTTCTCCAACCCTATCCACTATTATAGATAAACAGAGCTCTGCAGGACTCTCTGTTTTTGTCCAACCAATGGAATTGTTAGGGAAATATTTTTGAAAAACAGTAATTAGTTTTGCAATTCCATTTTGTGTCACTAGTGGCACAGAAATTACACACTTCATCTTTAAGATTTCAATAATGATGCTGATGCTTATAAATGAGGGTGTTTTTTTGCTTCATCATTTACTAAGTTTATTTGTTCCATTTGATTTGATATTTTTACAAATATTGTCCTAGACACATCAAAGAGTTCAGCATTGAATTTGCTTGCTTATGAGTGCCAATGATGTGACTAGACTGAGCGTTCGGGAGATGACACATTCCTTTCAGCAATCAGCATTGATTATGTTTTTTCTAGGTGGATGATGTTGATGGCATTTTTTTTTACATTGCATGAGTATAACAATAATACCATACTCCGCAGTAATCACATCGACTACAGTGCACGCAGAAGTTCAGAAAATTCTGGCTCTTTCTAACGTTTGACCTGTAGGTACACATGATGTTCAACCTAAGAAACAGTACTCCACTCAACTCAGGTCTTCTTTTTAGTATGTTTGTCTTTGACCCATTTTATTGTCTTAAACACACTCTGTTCTCGTTTAGCCGCCTGGAACTGTATAGTCTCCCCTCACCACACCCTATTACTGCAGCCCCAATGCTGTCTCAGTAAAAATATCAAACAACAGGGCACCTCTTTGTCTCTTACCCCGCAGTCATGTCCACATGCAGAGAGACATTAGGGGCAGGGAACAGAGAAGCAGAAGAAGCAACCCAGCTCTACTGACAGCAGTCATTGCTGAATAAGCTTCAAGTTAATTTGAGCTCATTAATGAGGAGTTCTAGGGCTGGGGGGTGTCTGTATTATTGCAATTACTTACAATGCAACTGGAACTTTACAATCATATTTGTTGCTACATCTGATGCCCCCCCCCCGTTACATGACAGTGGGGCAAAACCGTAATATTAGTATTTCACTTGAGTAAGCATTAGTTTATTTGTTTATTTTAAACTCTGGCTCACAGGGATATTTTTTTTAATGCTTCATTTTTTTGCCCTCATTTTAAATTTAAAATGACAGTAATGCAAATTTTACCCTGAATTAATGAAGTTTGTTCATTTAGTATTCAGTTCAGTTATTTAATGAGATAATCAAATTGTATACTGAACAAACACAATGTGTTTTGGGTCATTAGATTTCCAAAGCATTGGAACACTAGTCATATACTACACAGGATCTTTATGATGATCGTGAATTTTTTTCATTTGAAATAATTATTGATATACACTATATAAGTTGTTGCTATATGGATATTATTGTCAGTAACAGGTCTATAAGAGCTACAATTTCTTACATTTGTATTTCGTAGTTAAAACAATATTATTATTTTTTTCGCCAATGCAGATAAATCGACCGATATTCTGATTTTTTTATACATTTTCCCATTTGAAGGAGCGTCTGAGACATGTAAATGACCAATCACAGTTCGTTTTTATTGTTACGTGCCATTACTACAATAATAGCAATGGACTAATGGGCTATTTGTGCAACAAAGTCTCATTTAAATGGTGTGCATTACAGAGCAATGACACGTAAAGTGCTCGCCTGTTTCGCATGATAAAAAGGCAAATATCAATAAAACTTATATAATATGCTGTCTGCAAATATGCAGATATCTTGTTTAATCAGATGTAATTCACAATGATACATTATATAACTCTGTAGGTCCATACAATGCAAGTGAATGGTGGCCAGAAGGTCCAAAAAGCTCATAAAAGCAGCATCTTTTGTTTTTGAAATTTACATTCTTTGTGCATATCACAACCTTCTGAGCAGGGAGGAAAATCTCTAGTAAAAAGAACATAAATATTGATATGTTTCTCAATTACACCTATCATATCTCTTCTGAAGATATGGGATTTAACCCTGGAGTCATGTAGATTACTTTTATGCTTCCACTATTCTTCAAAAGTCCTTCAAAATTCTGACCACCATTCACTTGCATATGGACCTAAAGAGCGGAGATATTTTTCTAAAATGTTTCATAATTCATCCACATCTGGTATGGCATGAGCGTGAGTAAATTATGAGAGAATTTCATTTTTGGGTGAACTCTTTAAATGTATGTCAGCCCACTCTATCTACAAAATATTTTTGTTGTTGCTCCTCGAATTACCCGTCCTTTTTGGCATACCCACAGAACATGCACAGTCTCTCTGATGCATATTAAATACAAACATTGCAAGAGCTTTCTCAAAATCAGCATACCATTATCTGATTGGCTACACAATTTCTGAGAGTATGGGTGCACAGATTTTTATCAGTCTGATTGAAAACAAACTCATAAGTAGTCAGACATGAGCTGCAAGTAAATATATCTGTGGTGAAGAAATGTCTGGATCAAGTTCATATATCATCTTAAGGTGACTTGATGTGTAGCTTCAGGTTAAACAATAAAAAAGGCAGCTTTCTTTAAGGCATTTGAACTGAAGTGTCACTCTGGTGTTTGGTTAGATGGTATTGTCAACATGAGTATGTCGTGCTTGTATGTTGAACTGTAAAATGTTGCAAGTTTGGTACAGTATAACAAGATCCTGCATGATATACAGTACTGTGCAAACGTTTTAGGCACTTGTGAAAAATGTTGCATAGTGAGGATATCTTCAAAAGTAATGACAAAATGTTTCCATGTACCACTTAATGTCATACAAAGTCCAGTAAAGCTAAATGAATGTTCGGTGTGACCACCTTAGCCTTTTAAAATGGCACAAATTCTCCTAGGTACACCTGGACAAAGTTTTTCTTGGTTGTTGGTGGATAGGATGTTCAAAGCTTCTTGGAGAATTTGCCACAGTTCTTCTACATATTTAGGCTGTCTCAATTGCTTCTGTCTTTTTATGTAATCTCAGACTGACACGATGTTCAGTAGGGGGCTTTGTGGGGGACATGACATCTGTTGCAGGGCTCCCTGTTCTTCTGTTCTAATCTTTTCTATTTGCAAAAGTAATGTTTGGAAGTGTAACATTTATATTTCTTATTGACACACTAAAGCTGAAGATATAAATGACTATAAATGAATCTTAAGACAAATACTTTTGTGAGACATCTTATGTGCCTAAGACATTTTAACTAATTTTAAAGCCATAAAGCCATAATACCAACGGCCATAGGCTCCCTCCACTTTTTTATTTGTAGCTCGCATCATTAATCTATGGAAAATAAATGGATGCTGTGAATTAAAGTGCACCATTTGGCATTAGCATCACTTCTGCACTGGCTAAATAAAGATAATTGACATGTGATGGATTCTGCATAATGTACTGAGAGTCTGGACGTCATGAGTATTTGGATTGAACTGTAATGGTGACATTAGTGTTGGGCGATAATGCAAAAATAAGATCACAATATTTTTTCATATCATTCGATATTGATATTTATCATGATATACATTTCGTTAATGGTGGTGGAACTGCATGATCCACACTTTTTTTTTTACCTCAAGAATTAATTAAACATAAGTTGTTTGTTTACAAGTATACTCCAAAGGGCAAGCTACTTTTAAAGTATACATACCTTTTTATGATTAAAATGAGTCAATTTGATCCCGTTCAGCTGACGTTTGACTCCACTGAAAGACTTTCTTGTGACTCTCCACACTCCAGTTCAGTAGGTGGCAGTAATGCACCATAAAATGGATTACCAACCGCCATTAAACATAAGATGAAGAAACACTTTCTTGCCTGCATGTGACAGCGCTATGGGTCATGAAAGACTTTTAAATAAATAGTATATAAATAAACAGCAATGGAATTGACATCAGAGTTGCTTTTGTGCTCAGTCCATAGCATAAACGTTTTAGCTAGATAGCGACTATTGAGACTTATTACTAGTTTATGACAGCAGGCCTCTGTAGCCGCTAGCCAGCAAACACTTTCTAGCTGGCTTATTTAATGACTATGATCAGTTAGTTATGTTGTATAACTTATGTATAATAGTTATGTGTATAATCCATAATCCATATTTTAGCGAGACATAATTTGATCGTCTGGAATGTAGAATATAGGCTAAATATAAAAAATTACACAAAAGTTTATCATTGATATAAAAATATTTCCCCCCGATAAATATCGATATTGTGTTATCACCCAGCCCTAGGTGACGTACCTAAAAATAGTCCAAAAGGTCCATACATGAGAGACCACATAAATAATCTGAAATTCAAAATCGAATGTAAATCTGGAATAAATGTTTTAGGATGTACGATTTGTACATTGTACATTGAGCTTTTGTTCATTGCTCATTGTTTGCTCTTTTGTATGAAAATTCCTTTGTTCCCCAAGTCCAAGATGCTCTTTGGAATATTTTCACATCATGCTGGGATAACATTACATTTCATTCCAGATCATCAGTCCATGCCAGCTTGAGTGCATGTTGAAATTAAAGCAAAAGAGGGACTTGACATAAATGCATTCTGATGTCAATTTTGAAATTCACCTTTTCATTAAAAAAGCAAAATAGAAGCATTTTCACTAGTGGTCTCAGACTTTTGGATCCAAGTATATACATTATTTATACACTTGCAGATGCATGCACTAATTATATTCATTGTTAAAATCAGATTTAGTAATTTAGTTAAATCACAATGCAAATATTTATAGTAATTTACAGAGTCTGACGGCTCAGGTTGACTTCAAATGTTCTTGTTAATTTGTCGTCTAAAATGTGGCATCTATAATTGTGTTGTAGTGCGACCACTGATAAACTTGTTTAATATTAAACTCAAGTCCCATGCATTCTCTCTGTAAGTTCCAGTAGCAACATTCACGCAATCATTATGCTAAATTGACATATAGACATTTCTGGCATTAGCATCACATCTTATTATTCACACAATATCACCACCAAATTGCTGTTTAACTGATGCCATTTATGGAAATAATCTTTCAATTTAGTTTCCAAATACTGGTTTTGCAAATGTTGGGGCTCTTTTTATTTTAGAGCTGGAAAATAAATGTTTTTTCTGTTCTGAAAACATTTCTGAATGTATAGCTTTGGAGCATGTGCGCAAGTCTACCGGGCTTCCCTCAATATTGTGCCACAGTTTGCCATTTCCATTTTAAAAATTACATTTAGTTAAGTGATTCTGTTAAATGGCAGTAATGTGATGAACCAACTTCGAACATGTGGATGATCTTATACGTCACCACCACCAAAGACCATTTTTGACCAAGGAAAAACCTGCAAATTCCACAATGTTGTTTGGTTTTGCTGCAATTCTGTGGAAAATGTCTACAGTTATACAGTTGTGCATGACCACACATAGACCTGCAATTAATTGTCAACTCTTTTAGAACATGGTAATTGGCTCAAATACATTGACAGCAGACGTTTTACTCCACAGCGTCCTAACCTTGAACCATAAATGTTAATATAGTGTCAATACAGCATCTGTCACTATGTGACAGCTCCTATAATTTCACTGTCAGTGTTTTCTAACTGAACACAGTAGCGATAGTGGGTCTTTATCATCACCTAAAGTGTGAAAACTTCACATCCATCCCCCTGTTGACAGTAAAAAAGCAACATGTTTTTTTTGAAGGAGAGTTCAACCTAAATGGAATATTTGTCATAATTTACTCACCCTTATGTCATCCCAATATTATTTTTATTACCCCATTAACACCTGGTATTAAGATGCGTTGTGGGGTGATCTGCCCTAAATACAGGGATCACAAAAAACGCATACGAATGTTGTCAAAAACGCAACCACATCACATTTGAGGTGTAATTGCTAATATGTCCTTCATGTGTTCTGGCAGCATTGAAGCTCCACCACTCACCTGTCAATCAACCACTGTTCTAAAACAATAATTGCTGGTTATGAGCAGCTTTAAAAGGAAATAACCAAGTGGATACATTCACAAAAGGTCTTCAGGGATCTTATTCTATGTGTCTGATATCATCACAGATGAGAAGCAAAACACCTGTTGCCTCTATCATACAGGTAATACACTAAAATAACGGATAATTCTGCTTGACATATTGCATTTGTGCTTTGATTAAATTTCAACCGCTTCTGGGTGAAACAGTGCACCCTTTTTTTGCATTTTCTTTGTCTTTTCTGTCTTTGTTGCACTTTAATATCAGTAGTAACACACTGACATAGTGATTGATGTATGTCTTCATGAAACCGAGACCCTCTTCTCCAAATCCGAACACAAGTGGTCACAGGAAATGCATTTAATCGACCCGGTGTAAACAGCGATGTGTCTTGCCTGATCACATGTAAACGGATCACCTGAGATGCATCTTATTACCAGGTGGAAACGGGGTTTATATTCTGCGGAACAGAAAATAAGTTATTTTTAACAATTATCTGAGTGAAGCTCGTTCACAGTGGCTTGTGTGTTCACGTGAGAACTTGCATCACAAAAATTACTTACATTTTGCATTGGATCACATAGTGTACAATTTATTTTGTTGTACCTTTAATGGGTCATAGTTACACTGTACTAATGTGTACTCTTTAGGGATAGAAAAGGTACAAATACATTTTCAACCAACAACATTTAGTTTTCCTCTTACAGTGTACATATCAACTATGTACTTAGTGCATACTGACTGGAAAAAGGCTTTCACGAGGAGTGTTCAAGTCCTGATCAAAGTGGATGGTGTGTTGGGAAATAACAATTGAAGAGGGGGTAATAGCAGCCTTCAGTGCATACTTTCTTTTTAAAGACTTTTTATCCCTACATGAAAAATAAGCTTTCTTCCTGCAATATGTTATTGCAAAATGTGGGTGAAGAATAATTTTCTTGACAGGCATTCAGTGTATTTTAAAGGAGACTATTAACAGAGAGAGGTAGGCGAAGACTTAAAATATGTATTCACAGTTGCCAGTCCACAAAGAGGATATTCCGCTATTTTTTAATTTTAAGTATAAATACCACATGGCTTCTTTGCATTAAGATTTGAATCTCAATGTCTTGTGTTTTGCAATTCTTGCATACACAAAGTTGATCCTGAATGGAGTATAATTTACCCAGGTCAAGATATGTTCTTTTAGGCCTATGACACTCTTTTGATGATGAATTGATTGTGATTCTTAAAATGTTTTAAAAAGTGTAGTTCACCCAAAAAGGAAAATGTTAAGTTATATTTTACTCATGCTCGTGCGATTTCAAACCTGTATGTCTTTCTTTCTTGTTTGGGAACAGTAAGGAAATGTTTTAATGAATATCACAGCCAGTTCTTTCAATATAATGTCAGTGGATAGAGCCTCACTTTAAAGCTTAAAGGCCAAAAAAGCATCACAAGTAGTCAATGTGACTTGTGCATTATGTTTCAAGTCGTCTTAAGGCATACTAAGAAGAGCACGAGAGAAGCTCGTTCACAGTGGCTCACGTGTTCATTTGATTATTTTTTAAGCTTTAAATTGAGGCACTGTTCACTGCAATTGTATTGAAAAGGCATGCTATGATATTCATTAAAACATTTGCTTTTATGTACAGTGCAAGAAAGAAAGTCATACTGGCTTGAAACATCATGAGGGTAAGTAAATGATGACAGATTTTTCATTTTAGGGCAAGTATAAAAGACTATTTAAAAAGTTATTTAAATGAATTGTGTAGTAATATTTTTTTTTAAGCAAAATTGCTGAATAAATGTATATGTATCCTGCTGTATTTGATGACAAATTGTGATTCTGAAATATTTAAATGGTCAATTCTGTGACAATGTGAACAAAAATGTGAGAAATGTCAAATTAGTAAATGTGTCATGTTATTTAATAAATGTGAAACATCATGTTGGCAGATTTTAATATGCGGTATTGAGAACAAATTTGGCCTTCATATTGTTCCATTGAGCTTGACACTGGGGCAGTACCTTTTAAAAGGCCAAATTTGAACCTTTACCAAAGGTACAATAAATTACCATAACACTGAGTTCCAGGATAGTCACCAAGGGTAAATATTTGCCTCCTGAAAGGTACAAGCTGTAAGGGTACTAATACTGTATGTTCACATGTACACGGGTGTACCTTTTGAGGGTACTGCCCCAGTGACAAGCAACTATACCTCTAAAGGTAAAATCTTTGCAAATAATTTTTCAGACAGTGTACCTTAATTAAGAAGTCTTGAAATAGGGGTGGGTGATATGACCTAATTCTTATATCACGATATGAGTAATTGTATATCACAATAATGATATATAGCACAATATAGTAAAGGTTTTCCGAAAAATAAATTTAAATTAGTTTTATATATTAAATAACCATATTGTAATGCCTATTTTTGGAACTCCAGTCAGTGAATTAAATACTTCATACATTTAAACTACATCCTCTTTAATTGGAACAAGACAAACAATGTCAACATAAGTAAATAAATAACTAAAAAATTTAAATGCCAAATATAACAAAATGCCACATTTCAGTTTAAAATGTAGTTGACCAATATTATTAATATTATAAACTTTGGTCAAGAAACTTAATCTTCTCAAAGCAATTTGACAAAATAATTCAAAATAAAACATAATTTTTTTTTTTTTAAATATGTATCCAATGAAAATAAACACTTCTTGAAGAAAACAAGAATCATTTCTTGAAAAATGTATAAATAAATAAATAAATGACCGAATTAATGCATAATGTCCTTTCCCGTGCTTCATTTTGTTGTGGTGAAACAGATTGATTATATTATGAGGGATTATTTTCGTGCGAACCACAGAATGTCGCACCTGTTTTAATAACAAGCTCCTCTTCATTTTCTTGACCTGATTGGGAGTTGTCCCATTCTGTGGAGATTTTGTTCTCCATTTAGGGTTTGTATAGTTTCAATAGTGTGAGTGATCCTGCTCTGAGCTCTCCTGTATCTGGAGCACCAATATCGGAAAGCCTGCTAGATTTGCGCGCACTTTGCAGCTCCAGAGACAGCATCGCCACAGTCACGTTAAACATTTGCGTGTCAGATGAGAAGAATATTTAACATGTTTAAAGCACCAAACGCATGGTGAAGGTCATTGAATTTGTTTGGCAGAAAAATGGTCAATGCAGGAAAAATCCTGTCCATGTTTATTAAATTCTCAATATCTCATGTGAAGCCCTGCCCACTGAGATAGATATATATATATATATATACAAATGGATATTTCCGTAATGCGATATACAGGACATAGCAAAATCTCTATCGGTTCACACTTTATAAATATCATCATATCGCCTCACCCTATCTTGAAATATAACACATGAGGCATATGGACTAGTTTTATGATACTTTTGGGTCTTTTTTTAAGCTTTAAAGTGATGTATTGCAAAGACGATAATAAAGTTACTGGCCAACTGGCAAGTGGCACAATTTTTTTCTACTACTGGCAAACCCAATTTGCAATCGAATTTGGTGCTTGATAAGTGTTCATTTTGGAGCCTGGCTCCTCCCCTTTAATCTCAGAGGTCTTTCTTTTGGTCTATAGCATCTGTCAGTCACCTAATAAACTTGCGCTTCTCTTTCTCTTTCCTCTTTTTTTTTTTCTGTTTCCCAGTTGCCTGCAGAACATGTTTTTTTGAAGTTGCTTTGAACTCATTTTTAATTCTCCACCATGACAGCCTTTTATGATCATATGAAGACGTTAATGACTTCGTGGAGTCATTATACCATGTGCCAATTCGGTGTCCCTGTGGCAGCCTGAAAGGCTGTGATGCGTTTTATCTGGATATGTGCTGTGGAAATTTAAACCTCATTCTGATCCTCCACCATAAACTTGCTGAGCACTTATGATTGCGACACCAAACAGAAAGTGTTTTCAACAAGGGACTACTTTGGCTCACCTTTGATTCGTTTAAAATGCGGCAATGCATTTACATATGCAGTGCATATGTAAATCACACACCCTGGTACAGTATAAAATAGGTAATGTTTCTGCGAGGTTCTTCTCAGTCACACAAAAGTCACTCTACAATATATGGCCCTGTTTCACCAAATTTGATCAAATGTATCATAAACCACAATATCGATCAAATGTTTTAGTAATCATCTCATGACAAGCTATTATTTCCTCAGCCGTATGATTCCATCTCTCTGATGTTTCCATGATGAAAGAAATAATGACTAAATTGCTAACCGCCGTGGAAGACTTGTCATAAAAATATGCCTTTGGAGATCAGCCTAATATCTGAAATCAAATTACTGCTGAAAATACACACTCTTCCCAGACTTTTTGTTTGCTTGTTTATCTGAATGTTTGTAGAGGCTCTATGCTGTGGTATGAGTGGACAATGTCTCTAAAATATGTTTGTTGTTGGAATCTGAAGTTTGCAGTAATTTAAGGCATTCCATTAATGTCTATCTGTGGCAGTGGATGGCAAATGCTTTTAACTAAAACGTTTTGGAGGGGCGTAGAAAGCTGAATGCCATGTTGAGCTGTATTCAATCCTACAATGCATTATATCTTATGTACCTTTTTCAGGGTATACATCATATTTAATTTGACACAAATAAAAACAAGGCTACGAGGGACTGATTTCTACTATAGTACTGATCATTCAGCTGACAAAACATTAAAATACATCTGTCCAAAAAAATGTCCAGTAAACAAAAAAAAAAGGGGGCGAGCAGGTCAGGGCCAAGCGTACTGCTGAAAAGTGTACTTATTGTGTGTGAATTTAAAGTGCAACAATAAATGTGTATGTTTTATTTTCAAGCCGGCCTCAGCCTCCTCCTTTCCTTAATTGTTACACTGGTGCCGAAACCCAGGAAGGAGGAAGGATGCTGCGTCAATGAGTCCTCAACGTTGATTGAGGATCATGATGCTGAGGGAGTGCTTGACCCAGTGGCACTGGAACCCTGCGTCAACCGGCAACCGAAAGGGACTGCTGAGGGGTCCAGTTCCATCACCAGCATTGCGGATGGAAGCAGTACAGCGGGCTGAGGGCCAGTTGACGGTGTGTCTGGGCCGGCTTTCACTTTCTCCTCTCTCTATTCTCCCCCCTCCTCTCCCTCATCCTGTTCACACTCCTAGGCACATGTGGGTCGGACCCAGAGACCATCCTGATGTGTCAACACTCCCTCCCTAGAAATGGGTGGGGAGTAAGTCACAGGCTGGAGAATTTCCCGACCCGAGTTTGGCGATAGGGTATGTGGCGAGCAGGGCAGGGCCGAGCGGCGTCTGGGCAGAGCAAGTCCGGGAAGATAAGTGGTGAATGAGGTCCACCTGTGTGCCACACCGGTCTTGCGTTCCAGTGAGGGGCAGCGGGAGTATTTAAGGAGAAGAGACAGTGGCAGACAAGAGAGAGTGACGCACAAAGCTGTCTGTGTGTGTCAGTGTGGTGTTGCTAAAAATCAATCCTTTTGTGTACTGCTGAAAAGATGCCTCATTGTGTGCGACTGAAAAGTGCAACAATAAATGTCTATGTGTTTTGTCAAGCTGGCCCCAGAATCCTCCATTCTTAAATTGTTACACATTGTTACAACCAATTATACTGAGGCCATGAATTTGGTCATATCATGCCACTGCATTAATTTGTGTACATTTCGCATATCACATATTCGTGATAATTCGCATATCACATATTCGCATAAATGACTGCATGTGTTCTCTTTAACATATACACCGATCAGCCACAACATTAAAACCACCTGCCTAATATTGCATAGGTCCCCCTCGTGCTGCCAAAAGAGTGACAACTTGCATCTCAGAATAATATTTGCGTCCACAGAACTGCCGCTTACTGGAAGTTTTTTGTTTTTGGTACCATTCGGAATAAATTCTAGAGACTGTTGTGTGTGAAAATCCCAGGAGATCAGCAGTTACAGAAATTCTCAAACCATCCATCTGGCGCCAACAGTCATGCCACGGTCGAAATCATAGAGATCAAATTTTTTCCACATTCTAATGGTTGACGTGAACATTAAATGAAGCTCCTGACCTGTGTATGCATTCCTTTATGCACTGCTGTCACATGATTGGACTGTTTTGGCAGCACAAGAGGGACCTAAACAATATTAGGCAGATCGGTGTGTGTGTGTATATGTGTATATGTGTATGTGTGTATATGTGTATATGTGTATATGTGTATATGTGTATGTGTGTATATGTGTGTGTGTATATGTATATGTGTGTGTGTATATATATATATATGTATATATATATATGTATATGTATATATATATATGTATATATGTATATGTGTGTGTGTATATATATATGTATGTATGTGTATATATGTGTGTATATATGTATATGTGTATATATATATATATATATATATATATATATATATATATATATATATATATATATATATGTGTGTGTGTATATATATGTGTGTATATATATATGTATATGTGTGTATGTATATGTGTGTATGTATATGTATATATATATATATATATATATATATATATATATATATATATATATATATATATATATATATATATATATATAATATAATATAATATAATCTTTTGGCTCTAAACCTATCTATCCTTTCTGTTATTTTAGATGCAAGGGAGATTGTCCTAAAAGCTCAGATTTTAGCTGGAGGAAGAGGCAAAGGAGTGTTCGACAGCGGCCTGAAAGGAGGGGTGCATTTAACAAAAGAGTGAGTGCCTGCTTGGAACCAATTTCTGTGGAGGAGTGTATCTTAAATTCTTATCTTTCATTCCTTTGCAAACTCAAGCCATTGTTTTAAACATTGCATGTCTCACCAAGAAAATAGTTAAAATGTAGAATGATGGATTCCTCAGCTGTTTGTAGATTCAGTAGCAATGAACCTATTATACTGTAAGTGTAAAGGCAACTGTAAAACAAAATGTTTTTAAAATAAATACCCTTGAGAATGGAGACGTGTGAAATATAGCAATCTCTGACAGCCAGAGCAGGAACTTTAGCAGAAAGCCACAAGGTTTCTTCAAGTAGGTCCAGATTTATGACTTGAGGGCCCATGTCATGTATCACTGTCATTGTAGTGTACTTTAATTTTGAAGTGATGAAGAAAATCATACAGAGAAAACATTCTGAACTGCAGCCTGATATGTTTTATCTAGCAAAGGAGCACAGCACTTTTTATGTCCTTGAGAGATAAGTAGGATTTTTTTTTCAACTGAAACTTTTTTTGACCTCTTTGCCATTTTTATTTATATTACAATAAAGAGATGACAGGAAAAGTTGGGGCTGTGGGATTGGCAAATGTTGTGAGCCAGATTCGGACATGCATTGTCAGTATGCGCACCATACTGCACTCTGATAACAAAAACCATGTTTGTGGTGACAATAAGTAAACAAATAAGCAAATTAAATGTTTAACCTAAATATTCAAGTTAACCTCTTGAGATTCGAGCATGACTGCTTTGTGCATTTGCCATTTCAATTTTTGATTTGTAACTAAGAACACTTAATAAAAAAGCAAAAAAATAATAATAATAATAATAATAATAATAAATGTATTGAGCAATTAGCTGTAAAGTCATATATTTTTTTTTAAACAAATTGTTATTTAAGTTTCCAGGAGTGTTGATTATTCATGTTCTTGAGACGTTACAGATATTACATCACAAATTAGCATAATTAATTCTGATTCAAAGTAATGTCAAGCATCATCCAATCTCTGCCAGTGATGTTAAAATAAAATGATACATTATTAATTCTGAATCTATGCACTGATTACCATTGTCCCATTTCTGCCAAACATGTTGAGTGGTCCAAACATCATCTGCAGCCCGAAACTGAACTTTTGATGGGATGTTTGGATTGAATGCATAGAGAGCCACACACTATTTATGTGTGCTATCCAGTGTGCTGTCTGGCTGCACTAATCTCAGAATAGTTTGAAATGCACCTTATAAAGCCACTGAAAGCAAAATCTTTCAGCTTTTGGATGAACCCATTGATGCTCATTGTGAAAATGCATAGTAAACATAGGAATGCGTTTTCTTATGTTAATGTATAGAACCGTATTGTACAGTGATAACAAAAAATATATTAAAATGAAGCAAAATGACCCACAGATGTGTTTATATCGTTATATTAAAAATAACTAACATGTTTTTTTTTTTTCAACTTGAGTAAAATCATGTCCCAAAATCCATGTATGCTGACATCATATTTATCAGCAAACTGACGCGCGAAAAAATAAGCGACATATCAAACAAAACTACAGTCTCTACTCTTTACACCCAAACAGGTTTCAATGAAAAAACAAATACACTTTTGTTGGCTCTGCACCATTAGAAGCTCTTCACAGAAATCAACAGTGTGCCAGCAGTTTAACCCTTAAGTGAGAGCCTAGAGTGTTGTGAACAGTATTCAATCTCATTAAATTCATTTAAATAATGCGTTGCCTATAGCGAAGCCAAAATACAATGTACATGCATGTGGATGTGTCTTACAAGGTTAAACGTGAATTAAAAACGTTATTAATAAACTGACACCACTATTGAAAATCTGTACCATTTTGCATTTTACTAATTGAATAATGTTTTTATTTTTTATAAAAAATTATATTATCAGCATAACAATTGGACAAAATAGTTGAATTAAAAAATGCACCTCAATTTCAGAATTTCTTAGTATTTGGTATACACCCCTTTTGCTTTAATGACAGCATGCACTTGATCTGGCATGGACTCCACATGTTTGTGCAAAACCTGATGATCCATGTTTTCCCAGCATTATTTGAGAATATTCCAAAGAGCATCATGTGTGCTTCAATAGAAGCAAGGAATCTGACCTTTTGTACAAAGTGATAACATTGTAAATGTCATAAATTAACTTGCATATAATTAGTAACCTAGAAATGGAATTTTAAATATCTCTTGTTAGTTTCACATAATAACTTTTGTTTGTTTACTATGTTTGAAAATCCAGAAAAGCTAATATTTCCAGATATAAATGGAAAAAACCTCAATTTCAGACTGCTTGATCAAACTATATTCTTGAGTTTCAAGTTCTAGTACTTCTTATCTACAATGTATATACAATGCTTATCTTGCTCTGTTATTGATGTCTTTATATATTTCAGCCCTGCTGTGGTTGGCGACCTAGCCGGTAAAATGCTTGGCTTCAATCTGACCACCAAACAGACCCCTAAGGAAGGAGTAAAAGTAAACACGGTATGCAGGAGAGCACATTTGTTTCGTTTTTTTTTAATAATTTTTTTACCTTGTTTAACTCTGGAATAATTTTAGCTAATGTTGTTCCACTAAATAAGTTTCAGTAAATAATAAATTACACTTGGAAATTAAATTCTCTCTTTCTCTCTCTCCACTTTCGTTTTCTTCTTGGCTGCAGGAGAGAACCGCATCATACAATTTAAAAATGCACTAGTTTTTCCTCTTTGTCTTTTTTTTTTTATTTTTATTTTTTTAGAAATGGTCTTTTGTTATTAGCGGAGTTAGGTGTCATGGTTCACTGAGATGAATATACAATGTGAGTTAGACCTCTGTGCAGGGAATGTTGGTAAACAGCCATTTCCATGTGTCACTAACAAGCTGAAATATAATCCCCCACCCCTTCTCTGCATCTTTGTGTCTAACACCCACACAGACTTGCAAACTCCTACACACACCCCTTCTGTTTATTTGTTTATCTCTCTCCCTCTCGAGGTAATGACATCTTCCTGCACTTAGCGAGTGTTTGTCCTCATCTCCCTCTTGTCTTTAAATATGGCGTCTCCATTAATGCCCGCTTTCGTTCCCATCCACGTTCCCTCACTCGACCGGCCCAAAGCTTTTGCAAAACATAACCCTCACATTTCGGTCTATTTTGTGGCTGAGAAAGAGCAACGGGGGTGGCAGTGTTTGGAAGAGTAGGTCAGATCCAACTAAAAGGAAGTGAAGAGGATACAACAAAAAAATGCTTTGGAAATTCCAGTTGAAGCGTGTGGTAACCCCCCCCACACACACACACACACACACACACACACACACACACACACACACACACACACACACACACACACATTCTTCTTTCGCTGCATTTGAGAGAACGTCACATTTGCTATTCTAGAACACTCCGGTTTCCTTTTTCACTTGGAGGCGTTACTGTTTAATGAGGTTTTCCTCATCAATTCAGAATTTAGGATCAGTTTATTGAGAGGAAAAACAAAAAAGGACAGGGTGTTGGCGCTTTTAGGCCTGTTTTAATTTGGGGACCCATAATGAGCTGTTCATTTATGACCCCTTACAAAAAAAGCTAGAGTTCTCACAAACTAGCCTCAAACTTACTGATAATTTGCCACTAATTATTTTTCACATGCCAATGATCTTGTGATTTGCCGAAAATGTTTGCCGGTAGTGGTGAACCTTTAGCAACAAACTTTGAGTTTGCCTCAAAGTTAATTTGCATGTTAGTAGCCATGAATTATTGAGTTTTGTATGGTTAATTCACCCTTTTGTAATTCCAGTGAGATTTTACAATATACATTTTTAATTTATGAGTAAAATATGGTCTGTGGTTACTTAGACACTCACTCTTTGCTTTACAAAATAAAATAATGCACAATTGTAAATCAGATGTGAATTTGGAGGCTACTGTGTTGCTAAGTTGCTAAAAAATTGCTCCAGATGGACTACAACTGATTAAAAAATACAAATTCAATCGCATAAACTTGGCAGCTTGGCAGGTTATGTTCTAAAAAATCAAAGTGGCATATTGCAGGCTGGATTTAAACCCATGTCACCCACATGAGGCTGTCACCAATGTAAGGGTGATGAGTTTTATTTCAGAGGGGTTAATTACATGTAAAATAATGCATAAAACAATTAATGCAATTAATCATGCCACCATAATAAACGATCAACAGATAAATTCAAGCTTGAAGTGGCATCTTCATAATATAGCGAGTCCCATTCAGAAGAATGCAATAAGTGCAGCTCCAGCTGTACAGGCAACGTGCAGCTGTACAGAAAACTAACCGACAGCTGATTAAAGACAGCTGGACAAAGCAGAGTGCAGGGGTGTTAAGACATGTTACAGACAGCATCCTAGAAACACAAAGTTTATGGCTAGAGAAGCTGAAAACCAGTGAAACGCAATGCAAACGCAGAGAGACACATCTAAAGCTGTTAACATCTTTCTTTGTCTATATTCCCTTGCTTTCCTCCTCCCTTTCCTCTTCCTCATTTCTGCTTTCCCAATTGATATCTCTCATAAAGCTTTATATCTGCTAGTCAGGTAGTTTTAGCAGCAGGGCCTAGCTGAACATGTGCTCTGATTCAAAAATCTGTGCCTGTTCATAATGTACCTTATTTTGTAACACACCATCATGGATCTCTATCTTACATGGTGAATTTGTTTTTGGTGGGCAGGTTATGGTTGCTGAAGCTCTGGATATCTCCAGGGAAACGTATTTTGCCATTCTGATGGACCGTTCCTGTAACGGACCTGT